>NC_079491.1:8202670-8510326 GCF_020520425.1 Spinacia oleracea
AACTTGCAGAGCTTAATTATTTGGTAGCAATGAACATCCTTCCAGTTTTTCTTGCTTTTTTTTTTTATTGAGTTTGGTACATGAATAAACAATTACCAAAATTTTGGCTAATTTGAACCTAAAATAAGCAACTCCTGGTTTTTTATTTTGCGTAAATTAATATTTCACCCGTTTCTAAATAGTTGACCATATTGACTTTCCGTTTCAAAAAAGTAAGAGTATAAATCTGTGTGATACTCCGTACACTTAAAACGAGTAATGGGGAATTGATTTTGGCACTCCTTCTCCGGTTGCTCAAGTGCAGAAAATTCAGTTTAAAAGCTAATTTTCAGTGATCTTAATTTCAACAAAGAATCATAGGAAAAAAGTCTGCAAGTATCACTTCATTCTGTTTACTTTAATTTCCTAGCATTAAAACTTACCTAAAACTATTTAAACTCTTATCTGAACTTAAATTTAATTGAGATATAAATTTGATAGCTCAATTTTAACTTATTAGGCTTCACCTGGAGTTAATTTTTCCTTAAAGTTAAAGTTTTTAAGGTCAAAAGACAAGGCCTATCTCCTAAGCAGCCTTATTTTACTGGGTAGAGTAACTTTTTCTTTTCTTTTTCTTAATTGGTTAAAGCTTAAAAGTGAAACCATTTTTTCTGGGTGCAAAATGGCACATACAAAGCTACTCTAGGGGTTCATTCTGGTATCAGGAAGCATATTAGGGCTCCTTTACATCAGAATATCAACAGTGGTGAACTTATCTTAATGCTTTCCTCTGTCTGGTTTTAGTCGTCGCCTTCACCTATGTTACTCGGAATCTTAATTTCACATTTTCACGTCAAGTATCCATTCAGATTCTCAATAATTCAACATGGATTTGGACACCTAGGCTCTTTATTTTAAGCTAAAATCTTGAATTATTTATACGAGCCGAATACTTGATTTTTACCTAAGTCCGAGTAACATGATGCAATACAAAAGAAATTAAAATAAAGACAAAACTGTGGTTTATGATTCTCCTAGCAACTTGTAAATTCTATTTACAAATACATTTCAGACGTCTGTAAGAATTATCCTACATTCCCAGCATTATATTGTTAACATCAAGCTAATACCAGATGCAACTCCAAGTATAAAATTCAGGAATACGCACTAAATCCGAATCAGAATAAACTTGGTTTAGGTTTTATAAAGGGGAAATCTAAACAGATTAATAAGATATCATCTAGATAAACTAAGAGATTCTAAATTAAGAATATTATGCAAATTAAGAATATTATGTACATTTTTTGACTTCTAAACAGCCATCATAACCGAATTCATAACGTTCAAGTCGTTACTTCTCTCACTGTTTTCGGTTTTTCCGGGGTCTCTAAAGCTAAAAAAAAGCGTAGCTTTACTTTGGCTTTCTGCTGTGGGTTAACAAAAATGCATCGCTTTAGAAAGGACAACCACAACCAGCTAATTTGAAACACTTTGTAAGCATGAACAATTAGGTGCATAATGGTTGATTACTTTAAGAGCTAGCCCACAGCAGATAAACAAAAAATCCTAGATGTGGGCCAATTAATCTTATTCCATTACAAAAACCATATCTTTGTGAGTTATCATATAAAAATTTGTCCCTATACTCTAGGAAGAATATATGTATTAATAAGAGCATATAAATGATTATCAGCTGACTAAAAATTGCAATCATTGATGTTAACAAGCATGATATGAAGTTGATGACCATGCACATGCAATCATAGCTAGGAATCTTTGCTTTTCTTTACCTGATTGATGAGCGTGGCTCAATGGTGTTCACGCCTTCAAATTTGGTCAAACACATCTCCGGTTAGCTCGGTCCTAGTTCCGCTGAAAAGGGTTTGTTTGTAATGAGTATGCCACTCCAAAATGCTTCAAAAGTTATAAACTTTGTAGATTATGCAATGATCTCATATTATGGGCATTGACTAATGACTACCAATAGTCATTACAAGAGCATTTCCCATGTTTAAAGGCGTGGAAACGAGACCGGTCTCTAACAATGATTTCTCGGTAAAAAACAAGAGATATTGCCTTCAAAGCTAAGTGACAATCCTCACAAGTCCTGAGGTTTTTCACTACTCTGATTATGGTCCCTGGTTTAGTACTCAGAAATCCAAACGCAATAGCTAACTTCTCGCTGTGCAACGAAACAGCTCGTTCTTTATCTTCCTCACTCAAGTCAAATGTGACCTGGGTTGTGTTAATGATATACCCTACAAGCTTTGCCTTATCTAAAATTTCATCAAGTTTTTCTCGAATCTCCAAAATTCTGGGATGTAGTTGATCATCCACACGGAATTCATGTGTAACACCATCTACCTCAATCCAACTGCAACCAAGTTCTGATGTATTCCTTTTCCCACCACCCATTTGCTTCCTCATTGAAACAACACTATCCCATTTACCCATATAAGCATATAAACTTGACAGCAAAACATGGCCACTTGAACCAAGTTGTCGAACATGGTTCAAAATCTGTTCTCCTAGACATAGGTTGCGATGAGTTCTGCATCCACTAAGCAAAGCTCTCCATATAGCAGCATCAGGTTTTACAGGCATGGTTTTAACAACATCAAACGCTCTCTCCAAATGGCCAGAACGAGCTAGACAATCGACATAACACCCATAATGTTCAATCGTTGGAACAATGGCTGAATTTTTTACCATATCATTGAAAATAGAGGTGCCTTCTTCTACTAGCCCTGAATGGCTACAACCATTCAACACTCCGAGCATGGTAATGTCATTTGGTTTAACACCCTCATCCAACATTTGGTAGAAAACCCTCATAGCATCCTTTCCATGACCATGAATTGACAACCCAGAAATCATGCTGGTGAAATTGTGAACATCTCGCTTTGAAATCGTGTTGAAGACTCGGATTGCACGGTCTATCCTCCCACATTTGGCATACATATCAATCAAAGCTGTGCTGATATTTGAAGTCTCTACAATATTGTTTCTTTCCATGTAATCATGAATCCAATTCCCTTGATCAAAAGCTCCCAAATTAGCACATGCTGATAAAGCACAAACAAGGGAGGCTTCATTAGGGTTCATGTTATTACTATCACTCAACATGGCTCGAAAATAATCCAGGGCTTCAATGTACCTTCCATTACTAACAAGACCCGAAATCATAACTACCCACGATACATCACTGCGAACTGGCATGGCATGAAAAATGTCACAAGCTTTATCAACATCCCCATGTTTTGCATATCCACCAAGGAGGCTAGTCCATGAGAAAACATCCCTCTTAGACATTTCATCAAACACCTTTTGTGCGTCGCCCAAATTGACGAAAACCGAATAGAATTTTATCAATGAATTACCAACAAACAAAACAGGCCCGAATCCAGATTTCATTACCATCCCATGAACAATCTCTCCATACAATGAAGAATCAAGATGCGAACACGAAGTAATTACAAATGTAAATGTATAATCATCAGGCAAAACCCTCAAAGATTCGTGATTCGAATTCGACAACATTCGACCCAAATACTTGATGGGTTCTAAACAATTTTGAAATTTGGAATGAGCCCTTATCATCAAATTCCATAACAAAGTTGGAGGTGGGGAATAAGAAGGGTAGTTATCAAACAAATAAATTGCAGAATTAAGACGATGAGAAGCGAGATAAGAATGGATTAGAGAGGAAATCAAATGAGGATTAGAGGAGAAAGATTGGGTAAGAATTTGGGAATGGATTTGCTTCAGGTGTGGAAGAGGAGGGCGTTGCTTTAGCAGCTGAGAAAATGTGGTAAAATTGGTTGGTTGGAAATTGGCGGGAATTTCAGTTGATAGAGCCAGAGACTGAGTTTTGTGAATTAGGGTTTTGGAGAGAGAGAATGTAAGGGCAGATATGCGCATCTTGAAAATGTTTGAGCATTTGGTAGTTTTCTGTGAAAAGTGATCTTAAAGCTTTCGTTTTCAGCGGGAAAAAAAGCAGAATATTGTTCAAAGCAGAAAAGTGATCTATTGTTATTTTAATATGAGCCTATGTTCTTTAAATACGTTAAATTGTTCTTTTCGGAGAAAAAAAATGTAATTACATAATTAAAATTTCCAAAATCAACGATTTAAACGAAATCGGCGTGTTATTAAATAATTTGGTTCATTAAAATCATCAAAATCATAAAAACACGATTATTAAAAAAACAAAATCATCAAAAAACACGATTATTACAAAACCAAAAATCATCAAAACATACAATTTTTTATTACAAAATTGAAAAATTACCTCCCAAAATCTGATTATCAACCGTAGAATTCAAACTTGAAGAAGAAAAATAAATTTAATTTGATCTCGAAGCAGAAAAACCAACGAAATTTTGGAATTTTCATTACTTTCTCCCTCTAAAAATCATTTTAGAAAATCTAGTTCACACATTTTCTCTCCTTTTTCCAGTTTGAATTCAAAATATAGATCCAGAATAATACATATCGCAATAAGAACACCGAATCAAATAAAAACGGAAAAACATAGCTAAAAGGAACAGAGTCTTTAATGTTCTTTTGTTCAAGGAAATTATTATTTTATTCAAGGAAATTAATGAACACATTTTGTATATTTTTGTTCAAGGCAATTACTGAAACAATCCTAATTAAATAGGTAGTTTTATCCCCGGTGCACCTAGAGCACGGGAAACCTAGAACACAGTACACGGGACACCTAGAACACGATGCACACACCTACACACCATCACATTTGTGCTTTGTGATAGAAACACGTGTTTTTATCGTAAATTATGATCCTTCCTTTTACGAAGTCCATATCACACTGAAGTACCCCATCTCCATCGGCGACGACCTCGAATTCCACCACCTCCACCGACTTTCAGTGTCACTTAGCTACTCTTCTTCAATTACTCCCACCACCGTAGATTTGGTAGATGTTGCTATTTTCGTGGGTAACAATGCATCCATGTCTGTTTGTGCAACTGATGCGGGTTGCGAGCGCAACTGCATATACTTTACCGATGATCAAAGTTCAAAGATATTATTATGCCGAAACAAAAGCTGGACTTGGAGGACATGACATTGGTGTTTTCCGAATGAGTGATAAGACTATCCGGTCGTTAGATGTGGGAAATAACACTCATATGTACTCTTCATATTGTTGTCCCTTGTGGTTTAGTCCCGCACTTTAACACTTAGGTCATTGACACTTTTTTTTTTTTGGTTCTACTACGAGGAGTTCCCACCGCATTAGGCGAGTGGACTAATCTCCCGCGGGAGTTTGTATGGGTACCTCGATGGGTAGCATCCCTCCCAGTTGAGATTTTTTTCATTCCCAAGGCTCGAACCCGAGACCTTGGTTAAGGAGAAAGAGACCCTTAACCACTCATGCCAACCTCAATTGGTTAGGTCATTGACAATTTGACTCTGAAAGAAGGCAAACTGGAAAGAGATGAAGAAAAGGAGCTGCTTCTCGAGCATGATTGATTTCTCAAGTATATTGTAAATTTTCGGATTCAGTGCTGTGCTAGTGAGCAGTGATCCAATCCACTAACAGGCTAACAGCATTCCTGACTTTGGTAAAATTTGTTTATATATATAAACAGGTCTCAGAATATGCTCATTTCTTCAGCGATAGTGAGTAGTGATTATCCAATTCTGACAACAACAACAACAAAAAAAGAGGAAACATAACTGCATTAAAAACCAGTACTAGAAATGAACACATAAACATAATGAAAGCATTGTCTTAATAAAATGATTTTATATCATAATAAAGTATTTCTATTTCAACTCAACAAATTCTCAGTCATGACTACATAAAATCAGTAGAAGATAACTACATAAAAAATCAGTAGAAGATAACCAGAAAACACAACATAGACAACAGATGCAAAAAGGCAGGAACATAAATCACATCACAAACTTAGCAGCAGCTGCAGGTGAGATATTACAGATATACACTGAGAAAGAAGCACAACAATCAAGTGCATGCTGTACAGCTTAATGCGAGGCTTTGCAATGCCAGTCACAAACATAAGATCACATTGAAGCATTAATCTGATTTACAAAATTCTCCCAACTCCTTCAAAGAGTATAACACACAGGGACATATAATTAATTTGCATCAGAAATTTCTTAATTTCTCAAGTATATGAGTTTTGTACAACAGCTGTTTTTCTTCCCAATTCAGTAGTAGGAATTATCAATCGGAAAAAGTGAACAACAGCTCAAAGTGTAAAATAAACTCTCTAATATGCTCTATCTGTAGTGCTTATCCTCTAACAAACTACATATCTTATTTTTTTCAAGTTACTAACAAATTAACTATATTCTACTACCTAAGTGTCCCTTCCCCTGGATATTGATGCTTAGCAGGTTTCTAGCATCCTCCCAATCACCATAAAAACTAGATTTTCATATACATATATATATGTATATAGTTCTATATGAAGTGAATTCCTTACCTATATTTCCTCCAAATATGTGCTTAAAAGACAAGTTTGGTAGGCCAAGGTAGCAAGCTGTTTCTGCTGAAAAACATACAAAATTATAATTGCCATTTCCTTCTTAATTCCTGGGAGCCAATCTATACCAACTCTGAAGCCACCAATCTTGTCAGTTTTGCAGAATTACTTGGAGTGGCCCATGTTCCTCTAACATCAGTAGAGACCTAACTTGATGGTTTTTCATTACGTATCTTGCCAGCCTTGTTATCTGTAAGGTGGTGTGCCGGTTTGGGTGTCCGCTGTTTCTTGCTAAAGCTGAACATTTATCCTGTCAAGTACCGAAAGTAAGATTGAAGATACCTGTTAATATAACGTACAGCATAACCACATTCTTGATCAACCGTAAAATGCATGTTCCCATTATGTTTTACCACTTTATACATGGATATAAGCATTAAGTGAAGAATAACTAGTTACTGATGCAGTCATGCAGAGGATGCAATTATTGAGAGATTTTTCTGATAAAACAACAATTAAAAATGCTTTAATACCTTTTGTCAAAAGAACATCAAAAATATCCACAGATATGCTCAACTTAGGACACTGAAATGGTGTGATGCGGAATCCAAGAAATCTGGTGGCTCGCAGCATATCATTTCTGGGCGGCAAGCATGTAAGGCTTTCCATGTGCTGAAGATCTACTATTTCTAAACATGTGAGGCTCCCCAGCCAACTTGGCAGAACTTTCAAGGTATCAAAATGTCCAATACCAAGTGTTTGTAGCTGAGTAAATTGTTCAACTTGTGTAGGTAGATTTCCTAGTTTAGACCAACCTATCAAGCATAGTTTCTGAAGGGATTTGGTTACCAGACAAGAATCACTGATGTTCGGGAATGGAAAAAAATCAAGCTCTCGACAAAATGGACCAAGCTTTAGTTCTGTGAGATTACAAAGGTTAGCTAATCCAAGGGGAAGACAACTTACCCTTGCACAGTTATGTATTTCCAACTTGCGCAGATTAGTCAATGGCTCCAAGTTTGGTAAATCTTCAAGATTAGGACATCTACCTATCTGCAATGTTTCAAGAGAGTTCATGGTACCCAAATCAGGAAAAGATGTTAGATTATCACAACCCCATACAACCAAAACCTTGAGCAAGGGGAAAACAAAGGAGTCAGGCAACTGCTTGAGATTACGGCAGTAATAAAACTTCATTTCTACTAAATTGCAAAGTTGTGACACTCTTGAGGGTCTCATCATCATCAACCATGATGGTAATACCTTTCCATTGTAATACCAGATGTTAAGGATCTTTAGATCCTTGTGAGGAAGAAGCTCTTCAAGCACCTCTTCAGAGTTTGAGAGGCTAGTAGTAGCATTGTATGACCATGTTAGGTCCAAGTGGTGAATATTGGGTTTGGTTTTCAAGCTTGCCCTTCTTGCTTCTTCCTTACTTGAAATATGTTCAAGATACCGAATTGCTAAGCTACCTCTGATGTTATTTAATAGGCTTATATCGCTGATTCTCCCACCCCACTTTCGATACTGGTTAATTCTTTCCAATTGTATACATAAGGAAAACCCCATACAAGAATACTTATTGGTGCAAATATATCTTAAATTGACAAGTTTTCTCAGCTCTTTGGGAAGTGTAGGGAATGTAGAAAAGTATGGAATTCTGAAACATAAATGTTTCAAGGTCTGTAAATTATAGAGCTCACCGATTGCAGAAGGTAACTTCATAATGTCATTTTCAGAGATATCTAGGTACCTTAAATGCTTGAGACTCCCAATTGAATCAGGTAATACAAATAGACCAGCATTCACTAGGCTTAACACTCGCAGGCACTTTGCATGCATTAGTAGAGTGTTGGGATTTCCAATGTGCAGAGATTCAGATAAAACTGTGCGTACCTTCTTCTTCAGTTTTTGTGTAAGACCCTTTTCAGTCAGCAAAGAAAGATGTCGAACATCAGATGAAATCTTGGTCATGTTAACATTTTCTGAAACTGTCAAGAACTCTTGTCTAGAAACAACCTTTGCAAGAGAACGAACAACATCATGCATCTTACACCTATCTACGCCACCATGCTTATCGAATTCCATATCCTGGAAAAAGGAGTTATTCAACAAAACGTTGAAGTATTCATTGCCAATGCGCTCCATTTTATCATATGGCTGCAAGAAGCCATGGGCCATCCAAAGTTGAATCAAGTTTTCCCTTCTGATAACAGCATCCTCTGGGAAAACAGCACAATATGCAAAACAGCTTTTTACAGCTGCAGATGGTAAATAATTGAAGCTCAACCTCAAAGAAGGCAAGATTCCATTCTTATCTTCCAACTTCCACAACTCACTTTCTTCAATCTGTTTCCACTCTTCTGAACACCTATGCCTTAACAGATCACCAAGCACGTTTATTGCCAAAGGGACGCCCCCACACTTCGTGACCATCCTTTCTGCTCTAGTCACGTCAATGATACGGTGTACTCTTCGCTGGAACAAGGACCAACTGTCTGTGTAAGTTAGGCCCTTCAGTTGATGAATATGAGGTCCGTGCCAGGTTGTCAGAGTTTGGATCTCGTTATGTATTTCCATGGTTGCTAAAACCTGAGAACTACGCGAGGTAGCCAAAACCATTGTCCCTTTAGACCCACCAATATCCTGCAATATGCTACAGAAGGACTCCCATACACTTGATATTGTATCCCAAACATCATCCAACACCAGTAAATATCTTTTCCCTCTCAAGTTCTTTTGAAGCTCTGTGATTGTTGCTTGGTAACTTGATCTGTTACATGATTGTTCATCAACAAGTTCAACCATCTTTTCTAAAATCCCCTTCACTTCAAAATCATGGGATACACATACCCAGATTCTCTTCTCAAAATGCTTTGTAACTTCATTTCTCTCACACACTCGCTTAGATAAAGCTGTCTTTCCAAGGCCTGTCAAAATTTCATAGGATGGTCACTAGATATTTTAATGGTATAAACTACTCACAGCAGAGGAATCTGGATAGTGTGATGCTTTTACATAAACATGTAAAATACCAAATAAGTAGATTGTCTTCTTTCTTTTCGATGTCTTAAATAATAACCAACTGCCAAGACAAAGGTCTCTTTCAAAATTGTGAATCTTTTACTTCCTTCTATCACTTGATCAAATATGACCACAAAATTGAAAACCAAACCACCACAATAAAGGGCACTAAAGTATTTCTAATGAAGTTGTAAACGGGCACAAGAAGCAACCAATTTTAGTAAAGCTCGATTTTGCAGAGTGTATGAGTATGATAGAAGGAAAACTGGAGATTTCTGGATCGTTGTCTCGGAGCCATGGGATTTGAAGATAGTGAATACTTGAAACATCTATAGTGCCAGTACAAGTTCATGATCCTGAGGTTATCTGTAGCCAACTACACCACAGGATATGGATTTTGACAAGGATATCCCTCTCTCACTTCTATCATTCTGATTTCTGCAGTTTCTACTTGATGAGAAGGTTGAACAGTATTGGATAAAGGGTGAAGGGACAAAATCATAGCTGGTAGACCACAGAATTAAGTTCACCATCTTCGCCTTGCAGCATGTTAATGACACTATTAACACCGACTGTTCCATTTGCTACGTTTTGGATGACCTCAAAGGTTGACTAAAGAAGTACTTGAAAGTCCATGAAGTTTTAATATAACTCATGGGGTGAGTCCAACAAGAAACACCTGTTGGACGTATTCCTTAAGAGGATCAAGGATAGACTAGCATCATGAAAAGCCGAAGTGGTCTCAACTATCAAGAGCAGGAAGGCTTAACTTGGATACTTCCTTTCCTACTGACAGCTAATCAAAACCTAATATGGCTTCAGTAAGATGGGTTTAAATAGCCAACTTCTTCACTGTATTATTTGGGACCTTACTACACTTCATAACGTGGTAAAGAAAGTGATCAACATACTGTCTGCAGAGGAATTTTTTCTGAACAAGGTATGAAAAAAGAAGATGGCTAACCTTTGATAAAATTCAAACAGATAGCAATTCAAAAGCCTGCTTATTTGATCTGCAGACAGATGGGAAGAAAGAATCACGGAGATTACTCATAAAGGAAGCAGCTTGACTGTTGGAAACCAGCAGAAAACAACATTTTGGATGGGCATTCAAATTGGGTAATGGTTATTGAATTCCAAGTAAGGGAGTAGTTTTGAAGACTCTTCTTCTGATTGCTTTCACAAAACACTACCCTGTATGGGCAGAAACATAATATCAGCAACTTCTTTTCCTCCCAGAAGCCTGATCAAAGATGTTGGTCACTAAAAGACTTTTGAATGTCATAGGCAATTGGAATTTGGAAGTGAATATAACACTAGGATGTATTCTCCGATAAAGTTTTCATTGGGTAGTCGTTGAGCATGCATCCGAATTCTGAAGTCTGACAAACAAAGATATTGCTACCCCCCACCATACTTCAATGTAGTATCAAAACATTCAGAATACAGCATGTTATATAATATTTTTCAAGTTTCTACAGTAAGGAGTTACACTAAGTTATCAGAACAACTAAGATGCAGCAAATGTAAATGATGATGAAGTGAAAGCAGTGAAAAACACCCTACCTACCTGCCATTCCCACGATGCCAACAACGCTTAGATCTCTGTCAGAATTCCCAGGGTGACACAATAACTTAATGATATTAGCTTCGTCTTGATCGCGCCCAATAAGTCCTCGACTAGCAACTAATTCCCTCTGTACCTGAAGCTGCACATCTTCCAATACAGGCACACTTCTGCTGGAACCTGCTGCTATGTCAACAGGTTTGATTCCAAGCACTTGAGCATCTTTAAAAACATCTTCTATTGAACCCATCAGCTTCCTTACCCTATGACCCATTTGAAAGCTAAACACAATCGGATTACTACCAACAGTGAAGAAAAACTGGAGCTTTTTCTTAAACTGGGACTGATTTCGAAACTTCAGTTTTTGCTTCAGAGCTTCATATGCAACCTCATCAATAAAATCATCAGCTTCATAGGCCACATTTTTCACTTTGCTTAGCCAATCATCAACTAAAGGATTGTTAAATCTTATACCAGCAGAACCACATAAGAGCATATGAATTCTTTTCAACTTTTTCTCCAGCTCTTTCTGATCATTTTTAAAGCTCCAGGGAAGTTTGACCTCTTCTGCCGTCCGGGACAACACTGTTGTTAGTATTGCCATAGCTGCTTCAGTGATAAAACCTTCAGCCATGATTCTGTTTGAGTATTTGAGAAGATGGAAGCAAACGTGTGAATGAAAGCCAATCTGAGTTGCTAATTTGTTGTTATTTGACTTATATAATGATACTCCCTCTGTCCCTTAATACTCGCACCGTTTTGACTGGACACGCTTATCAATACACAACTTTGACCACCAATAACTTTAACTACATATTATAAAAACTTCTAAAAATATTAATATTTTGAAAATATATATTAAGATGAAGCCAACAATATATTATATACTAACATTTATTTTCATATACTAGAAATAAAATAGAGTCAAAGTGAATTATGTGAATAGTGCAAAAAGTCAAAACAGTGCTAGTGTTAAGGGATAGAGGGAGTAATTGAAAATTCTGTCACATTGTCCCTTTCTTTGACTTTCAATTTTTTTAGAGTTGACTTGCATTGAGCACATAACAATACATCCCGGCCAGGCATTTCGTCGAACAGGTTGTAGGCATAACCCAATTCTGAGGAACACATATAATCCGACTACACCATGTGCCGGAAAATTTATGATGGACCAAGAATTGATTGCAAGCCTGAAACTATTAACGTATTATAGGCTGATAAATATATGCAAGATTAGGTATGAGGAAAGGATCGAAGTTGGAAATAGAAATGCGGAGTAATTGGTTGATAGTTCTTGATACTTCAGAGAAAATGGCTGGAAGTCAAGTTGATAGGAATAATATGGGTGTGTGAGTTTAGAGAATAAGTGATTAAAATTTGGAAGCCAAGTTTATTTATTAAGGGAGATATTATGGATTTGACTAAATTAATAATGGTTTGTGTCCATTTGAACATGCTCAATCTTTATTGAACAAATTTGTATGTTGTTTACACGATTTTTTCATGATGAGGTTTGACAAAATTTACCAAATACCTCATGTTAGTCAATTATCTGAATTTCATGAAAAGACAGTCTCAACTAAACTTTATCATGACTTTTGTACAAGACGTGAAACTACGATGAGTGATATAACTCCGCTTAAGGAGAACTGGAAAACAAAGGTAAAATTATACGTCAAACTGAAATTAAGATTATAGGCCAACTATTCATACCTACAAAATTAATTTCTTTAGTTAAAGAATGTGGACATGATGAACTGTCATTACATGGTTGTAACTGTCATTATGACTTAAAAGCAAGTATTATATACGTTGGCATAAAGAAAATAATAAAATTAACAACTTAATTGCTAAAGATTGTCGTATATGGGGTACATTATTTTAATCAATTGATTTAATAAGGTCATAATATCCCGATTATTCTACTAATTACTGTATGTACATAATTAATTTAGAAATATTATATCCCACTAATTATTATGACCCTATGAATTATACATTAAAATACAAGTATTTTTTTTTTTTTTTGGTTCTACTACGAGGAGTTTCCACCGCCTTCGGCGAGTGGACTAATCTTCCGCGGAAGTTTGCATGGGTACCTCGATGGGCAGCATCCCTCCCAGTTGAGATTTTTTCCATTCCCAAGGCTCGAACCCGAGACCTTGGTTAAGGAGCAAGAGGCCCTTAACCACTCATGCCAACCTCAATTGGTAAATACAAGTATTTATGACAACACTATGTCATGATTACCTATAAAAAGTATCTAAACAAACTCTGCCAAAAAAAAAATATATATCTAAACAAAATTTTATAAGAAAACACATAAAAATAAAAGTTTAACAATATCATGGTTAGACGGTACAACTGTTTTGGGATAAAATCTCCATGATCCAGAACTTTGTGATATAGATCAAGTGCTTATTAGATTGCAAGCCTTTTTTAATTAGGGTATAAAAAAGGTTTTCTCTAACATTAGAGAGATGTAACATCTAAGAGTACGCAAGTGTTAATACGACTCAATCTATATACAACCTTATGCATAATGAAGTTGGTAGTTAAGCTATGTATTAAAATAGTTACTCGAGCATGTAAGTTTGATGATGAAGTTGATAGTTAAGTTATGTATTAAGATGGTTACTCGAGCATGTAAGTTGGGTGGTGAAGGGGGTACGGTGAGTCCTTTCACTCAGCGGGTGTATATACCTAGATGGATAGTGTGGTAAAATAAAGTTGTAGAAAATATAATCTGTAAAATCAGGAAAAAAAATATCAAGGAAATTGGCTTAAATTTGATTTGTGTGTACAACGCGTGATGTGTTAATGATTACATCGTCTTAGAAGCAAAATTCGCTCCGACTATAATGCAATCGGAAATAGTATTGCTCTCAAGATTTTGCATGACAACTCTCAGAAATGTGCACTCAATTAAGGAGGACTATGTAACTCATAATTTGCTCATAATGGTAGAAATATAGAAGAATACTTTTATATGTTTCAAAAGAACATACAAGATTTGTCTTTAATGTCAAAAACAAATTGTAACCGAGAGAGGAAAACAAGAAGGCAGTTAAATGGAAAACGTAAATCTAGCGATCACACAACAGTTACAAAAGCCTTTAAAAGTTGTGGAGTGGGCTTCGTAACTAAATAGTCTCATAAGAAATGGGTTGTCAGCTACAACTTGGTGTTAGGTTATGATACATATGATATTACATAAATCATGCGGAAACAACCATTAACCCAGGAATACATATTATTTACACATAATCATATAGCATAATTTAGATGCATACTCTTTGTTGCGTGCCCTCCCTAGCTGCGCCCGAACCGAGCAAGAACAAGTCTTTAGGACTCCAAGTGTCGTCCCTCCGTAGATAGTCCACAGCACGTCCGGATCCGCCTTAAGATTGACCAACTAGAATCGCCCTTAAGGTACTAGAATTTTCGGCACTTTTGAGCAAGATGTGTGACTGAATTTTTCTCTCAAAAACTCACTTTGAATACTTGAAAACTCGTTGTAAATTGTGAACCCAGGCCACATATTTATAGGGGTATGGAAAGAGAATTGGAATCCTATTAGGATACGAATTAATTAAACTTAGAATCCTACAAGAACTCTAATTAATTAATTTATCAAATAGAATTAGGAATTTAATCATTAACCGAACTCTGCACGTTTTAGGAATCGTGCATGAACACAAACACTTACGCACACACACACGGCAGCCACGATGGGCCGCCCATGCGCGTGCGTGCGAGCAGCAGCCCATGCAGCGAGGCCTACGCGAGCTACAAGCCCACGTAGCTCCTGCGCGCGCTGCGCGCGCTGTGCGCGCTGCCACGGCCTGCTGGGCCTGGCCTTGCGCTGGGCCTGGCGTGGCCTTGGCTGTTCGTGTGGCGCGCTTGGCTTGCTGGGCGATGGCCTGGCTTCGTGCTGGGCCCTTGTCCGGCAGGCCTCGTCCGATGCTTATTCGTACGATGCGCTTCCGACTAAATTTCCGATTCCGGAATTCATTTCCGATACGAACAATATTTAACATTTCCGATTCCGGAATTAATTTCCGTTTCGAACAAATATTTAATATTTCCGTTTTCGGAATTATTTTCCGATTCCGATAATATTTCCGATTCTGACAATATTTCCGTTTCCTGCAATATTTCCGATTCTGTCAATATTTCCATTTCCGATAATATTTTCCGATACGTACCATGTTTCCGTTTCCGGCAACATCTACGACTTGGATAATATTTATATTTCCGATACGATCCATATTTCCGTTTCCGGCAATATCATCGTTTCCGGAGTATTCATTTCTTGCCTGTGACGATCTCAGCTCCCACTGAAACCAAGATCCGTCGATTCCGAATATTCATAGATGGAGTATTTAATGCCATTAAATACTTGATCCGTTTACGTACTATTTGTGTGACCCTACGGGTTCAGTCAAGAGTAAGCTGTGGATTAATATCATTAATTCCACTTGAACTGAAGCGGCCTCTAGCTAGGCATTCAGCTCACTTGATCTCACTGAATTATTAACTTGTTAATTAATACTGAACCGCATTTATTAGACTTATCATAGAATGCATACTTGGACCAAGGGCATTATTTCCTTCAGTCTCCCACTTGTCCTTAGGGACAAGTGTGCATTTCCTAATTCCTTTGTCGCTCGATGCTTGCTCTTGAACATAAGGTAAGAGTTGTCATCCTTATTATGTCCAGAGGTGTTCCTCGGTTTCAGAGTTCAACTGATCAAATAAACAGATAATCATAGCCTATGATTCATCCGAGCACGGCCATGCATTTCACAGTTTCTAGCTCTCCGAGTGGCCTTGTACAACTTTTAAGCATCTCATCCCGATTTATGGGAGGACAATCCCATTCTTGCTATCTTGAGATTAGACTTCGTTTGATAGGTGATTACCTGAGCGTTGCCTTTATAGCCTCCTTTTACGGTGCGACGGTTGGTCAACGTCAAAGCAACCAGTTCTCAAACAAGTAATCTCAAATCACTCAGGTATTGAGGATTTAGTGTCTAATAATTTAATGAAATTTACTTATGACAGATTTTCATCTCTTACAGTAAAGTTTCATAGGTCTTGTCCGATACTAGTCTTCCCAAAGTAAGTATCTATGCAAATGATTATGACATTGCCATGTCCACATAGTTCAAGAAACAGAACTACTAGTCATCTTGCATTCTAATCGTCTAACGTTTTCTATGCGTCCAATTTTATAGAAAACTCCGACTAGGGACCATTTTCAACCTTTGACATTCAAGTTCACTTGATAGACATTTCTTAGTCACAGGACTGGTCCTGACAGTCTATCTTGAATATATCGTCAAATTGAAGGGACTCATCATTTAATACTAAACCAAGATTAAATGGAATATGAAAACACATTTCATATATGATAAATGTTCAACCCCAATGTTTTATAACCATGGGCCTCAAACCCATCTTCTAAAACAATTCATGGAATTCAAAGCTATGCTTGATTTCCAGTGCTACAACGTGAGTGTTGCTTCTCACTTGTTGCATAGGTTTAGTTATCATGCTTTGCCAATCTTAATATCCTTTCATCGAATGTTCTTCGAGATATGATGATAAGATCTTTTGAGTGTGTTTATTTTGTGATCTATTCCTTCTAGCTACAAGAGTAGTTCTACGCATCTTGCAATGAAGAACCATCAAGTCAGAAGACATATGATCTACCCAAGTTCAGTGAAGAAACTCTTTAACACAAACAAACAACCCTGTTTTATTGCTTCTTAGGCAATAAGTACTTTTACTTCAACTGTTTAGGTTGCTAGTGATGCTTTGTTTGGATTTACCTATCCAGGCAGTTCATAGATATGTGGAAGACTTTCCAGTTGTATCTTAGAACATAGAAATTAATATTTAATTTCCCACGCAACAACTCATGGTCTCCAATCCATGTTGCCATTTCAAAACACGGTGCTCTATAGCTCGTCCTTATCAATGGTTATCTCCAAAGGGTCTTGCTTGATCCTTTGCCAGTGTTTATGCGTGTAGCATCAATATTTAGCATATCTTTATTTCCTTGAATCAAGAACTATTCCTATGTACCTTTTTCAAGTACCATAAGTATTCTTGATCTCAATCTAGTTGATCTTTACTTAGATCAATAGAGATTGGTATATGTTCGTCATGGCTAAAGTCATACGATACGTTTTTGGCGATCCTCATATTATATCATACATGATAAATTCTTTTGCAGAATAATTCCCAATTGAATTCTATTCATGTAACTTTAGCTTATCTAGTTTCAGTAGATACTAAATTCAGCTAAATTCTTTGACATATAATATAGGTTAAGAATCTTATTTAGATCCTTTGATGTTTAACTTAGTAAATGCTTATACATAGTTCAAACATCCTTTACTTAGATTTATTCACATGGGTCGAATATCTCCAATGGAGACTTTCGTGTTTGATTTAGTAAATGCCATTACTTAATCCAAAACAATATCATAAGATCTTTGTAAATAGATCTTAATACCCAGTATGTACTAAGTTTCGCCATGGTCCATCATTGATGAATAATTTCAAATCTAAGTCATTAGCATTTGAATGTTATTTCACAAAGAGAGATATGTGTGTAATACACATAGGACCAATTAAGTTTTACGTACTCCCACTAAACTTCTTATACATCTATAAGAATCATGTACATTTTATGAAACTAAAATACTTATTAGCTTCACTAAAATACAGTTCCAACTCCCAATTGCTTGCTTAAATCTGTACTTAGATTTCGTAAGCTAGCTTTCTTTTCAAGCATTTATTTGGATCCACAAATCCTATGACATTCCATGTACATAGTTTCTTCCATCATTTGATTGAGGAATACGTTTTGTCATCCAATTGTCATATGTACCAATATGCAATCATTGCTTGAATTATAGACTTGAGCATTATGATTATGCATGAGGTTTCAACACAATCCATGCCATGAATTTGCTTGTAACCTTTAGCAACTAATCTAGCTTTGTGTGTGAACACAATTCTTGTTTGATGGTTTTTATCCTTAAAACAAACTTGCAACCAATAGGTGTGAAACTATTCTTGCAAATCAACAAAATTTCAATTTTGTCATCAAAACATTGAGTATGTTTTATGGCCTCTAACCATTTAAAACATTTGAGTCTATATATGGCCTCTAACCATTTTAGGGAATCTGGGTTTCGTCATAGCTTTCTTACAAGTCACAAACTCATTAATCTACATGATAATAGTTTGACTGCAAGTTGTAGGTTTCTTCACTATTTAATAGAAGAATCTCATAGTTTCATTGACCTGATCTCTATGTTTCTTCACTATCTAATAGAAGAATCTCATAGTTTCAGTGACTTGAATTCTACGCCTACTTGGGTATAGAACATCAAACAATAGAATATCAATAGCCACTTGAAAGTCCTTTGAATATTCTGTTCTCCTTGAAGCACTTGTAAAGTCTTCTAAGAGATGTCTATTCTTTAAAGCCACTTCTAAAGTCCTTAAAGAATAAGTTCGGATTTTCTGAAGCACTTCGAAAAGCCTCCGGAATGTCCGTTTATGTTTGTTGTTCGCCTCGAAGACTTTCGAGGTCTATTTTCTCCCACTTGTCATTTTGGAAACGAATCTCCAAAAGGACATTATTTCGAGCAAACAAACATTATGTTCTCAAAAATTCGTGGTAGAAACAATACCCTTGTGTCTCATTTGAATAAATCACAATGAAACATATATCTAGACTTGGGCCTTAGTTTGTTGAACACTAAGCTCCCACTGAGTTTAGCAACTCTTTAGATATATATAATTGAAAAGATATCCTGAAATTACTTTTCAATAGCTTTGACGAATTTGGTTTAGTTTGGTGGTAGTTGAGCATTTTGTTTTAGAAATTATAGGAAAAGTCTTTATGATTCATCATTGATCGAATCAAGTACTAATTGACTTCGATTATTCCAACTAAGATATGCCATATCTTATGGACCTAGATTTGTGAAATTACAACACACAATCATTGATGATCATATTTGGTCTCAAGTAATCATCAACATGATCTAACCTAGATCTTTATGATTTCTTGCCAAGTGGATTTTATACTTCTGAATCTTTAAACTAGCCAAACAGATTCAACTTATATCACATTTGAGTAAATAAACCTATATTCACTCAAATCCATGTGAAATAATAAAGTCATAAAATCTTTCTTTAGCTTTGAACTCTATTGTCTAGGCGTTCTAACAATAGTTCATATCTTTTGTTACTTTCAACAAGTAAGACTAGTTGTCTTAAAATGATCTAGAAATCAATCAACTTTCAAAAGTCCATCAAAATAGAGCTTATGAATGTTAACTTGTTGATATGGTCTAAGCAACAATGCCAAAGATTAGTGGAACTCAAATCAAGGGGTTGATTTGAACCTAGTAAAGTTCTTTAAAGAGTTGTTTGTTTTAATCAAGCATATTGACTCAACCTGTAATTGACCATTTCATTCAAATAAACAAACAAACATTGTTTTTGTTTTTCTTGAATGTGAGTCTTTCTGTGTTTGAAAACAGAAATTTAGGTATGTTGATTATGGAACAAAATAGCCATTTAGTTCCAGCCTTTAAAACAAACTAGATGACCCTACAACTAATGTAGCATTGCCATGCTTCATTTCCCACTTGTAGGCCATTAGTGTAGCCTAGCTTCCATTATTTGAGTTACTACCGAAGTAAGAACCTCAAGCGGTATATGATACCAAGGAAGTTTGATTGCTAGGTCACGTCTCTTTAAACATAAACTTATAGGTAGAAACGGAATCGTAAATTCCTTTCATTTGTTCCTCGTTTTCCTATTTCTTGTACCCTTTCTTATAGTCTTAAGAATTGAATTCTTTAGTGTTGACTTTTATAATTTGTTAGACATGTCCAATGTCACCAACAAGGTTCTTTTACCATTTTAATTTATGTTGAATATTTTGTTTCAACTAGATGATCTTACCAGAAGCTTCTAAAGTTCTCTAAGCATCGATCTATTCGAATGTCTAGGGACTAGACTCATTCGAGAATTAAATGGACAAAGATATTAGGTTGTTAACCATTGGTAAAGCTGAGCGTATTAAACTCAATGCTTCATGATTTCAAAACTACAGTGTATTTTGAATTCACAAGCACCAATTGGTTTGCCATTCGATTTTGATATTAGAAAACAACCATAAAAGTCGATATAAGAAACGTACATTTTAAATTGCTCACTTTCTCTCTTTTCCGTGAATCGTTCTTGGATTCACTACCAATCGAGGAAATTTACTGTTACCTTTCTAAAAGGATTTATTGCAGTGCAAGATATTTAATTATAAACAATAATTAAAACATACATTGAAGCATGCAAAGTCTAAACATTTATCATGAATAATAACTTGAAATTAAAGCAACCATGCAATTCAAACAAGTTATTAGCATTTTATTCGATTTTATTGTTCCGGCAGGTGTGAATAAAATGATTCCAAGACCCTAAAACCATTGAAGAATTAAGCACAGTTTGTCGACTCAATTCTAAAACATTTTAGGTAAGCAAAAGCCTTTTGCTAATAGTCTAGAAACTACTCTTGGTTGATAGGTACGTCTAAGAACTTATTAGGTAAACCTATCGATTTTGCCACGACATAAAAGGACTCCTTACTTATATCGCTGAGTTTCACCAAAACTAACATGTACTCACAATTATTTGTGTACCTTGCCCCTTTAGGACCAATAAGTAACACCTCGCTGAGCGAAAACTATTACTAGATTGATGTAAAGGATATCCAAGCAAGTGTATATTTTGGCATGGCACCTTTTAACTCAATTTTTAAGTTTGGAACTTAAGGCTCTTACTATGTTGGTTAGATTTTAAGTGAACTAAAATCCTTAATCATGCAACATAATCAAGCTTTTAATCTCATGCATTTTAAGACATATTTAAAGCAATAAATAACTTAAAGCATGCATAAGATAAATGTGATCTAATATGACCCAACTTCATCTTGAAGCTTTAACTTCAAAGTCCGTCTTGAAAATCTCCGTGGGAGGCACCATTTTCTTCAAATAGGATAAGCTATAACTAATTACAACTATTTGATGGTACGCAGACCATATTTGAATTGAAAAATAACTTTGGTACTTTAGACCAATTACATTCAAATTAATGGTACGCAGACCATATTTTCTATCCTATTTGGGCCATACTAGTCACTTCATAACCTGCAAAACAGTACATATACAATATATACCATTCACCCATTCATTATCATGAATGGCCCACTTGGCTGGTTAGTAAAACACATTATGCATCACGTAAACATTTGCAGCAATTAATCAAGGGCACCAATAATCTATCAATTATTCAGTCCTTATTAATTCTAATCAAGTTGTTTTAACCTTAAGGATTTGTAGACCTAATCAAGAGTTTATGACTAAAAGGGCTCCCACTTAAACCAATAAATTCATATGCTTTACTAATTTTAAACATAAAAATGTATTTCTAGTCTAACCGGAAACATACAAATTTAATTAAAATTTAAAGCTCATATAAATTTATAATTGAATCCAAAAAGTTTAATTTAATTTCAGTCGTATTTAAATTAATTCATGATTTTAATTTTAGTAAAATAATTAGAATAAATAAAATTTATTATAATTACAATATTCAAAATTAAAATACAAGAAAATAATTTAAATTATTAATTTTAAAATTAATTAAAATTACGTAAACTGAAAAATTTCAAATTAAACATTCAAAACGATCTAATCGTATCGCAAACACCCTACGCATTGCACGCCCATGGGCCGCACGCACACAGCCATTGCTGGCCATGTGCGCGCAGCCCATGCGCTCGTCGCATAGCTGCTGCATCTCCCATCGCAAGCCATCGCACGCTGTGGTGCTCGCTGTGCGCGCGCCATCGCTCGCAGTGCGCGCTCGCCAGCGCTCGCTGCGCGCGCTCCATAGCTCGCTGTGCGCGTGAGACATTGCTCGATGTGCGCGCGAGCCATCGCTCGCTGTGCGCGCGACATCGCTCGCTGGGCGCGCGACATCGCTCGCTGTGCGCGCGAGCAACGCTGGGCGCAGCGCTCGTGGCACGCGAGCTTGCGCTCGCTGCGCGCGAGGCTGCGCGCTCTTGCGCGAGGCAGTGCGCGTTGTGGCGCAGCTCGCTTGCTGCCCACACGCGACTGCCTTGGCTTGTCTTTCGCCCATGCCCATTTGTTCATAGCTCGTGGCCCACGACACAAGGCAGGGCTGCTGCCTTGTGCTCGTGCACCATGCCTTGCTCATTGCATTGGTGCCGCACGGGCGACGAGCTCCCTTGCTCGTCGTCGCATGCCCGCACTATACAACACCCCTTAAGGGTAACACGAAGCGTCCATTGCTTTGTGCGTGCAAGTTATATGAACGAATCGCATAAAAATTTAAAATTTATATTTAAAATTAATGACAAATTAATAAATAATATTAATTTCATAATTTTAGGGCGAAAAATCGAAAATTTATTATTCAATTGATTTCCGATTGTTATGGATTCAAGTCTAGGTCATAAAAATTTAAAATTTATCATAAATTTACAATTTTTATGGTGGTTTTTAATCATAGGTTTCTAATTAAATTATAATTAATTATGAAAATCAAATTAATTCTAAATTATTCTAATTTTCAACAAATTAATCATAATTACAAATTAGATTGCATAATTAACAAGGCTAGGCATTCAAACTTGTTAAACATATACAGTAGGTCAATCAAAAATTCAAGATTTATTAACAAGAATCGCAAATATTTAATTTAACATCTTAAATTTACGAAATTTTGCATTCGAAAAACTAAAACCTTCGAAAAGTCATAGTTAGGCTTCGAATTTGAGAATTCTGGGTTCGGCAGAAAAATTCTAATTTTGTCAAAATTTTAGAATGCCTTTTACATGCGGAATTGACACAAAAATCACTCGATTTGGATGAGTAACGAAGAAACTGCCGAAAAACTGCGTACGTATAATTAAATAAACGCAATTTGCAATTAATTAACAATTACGAAAATTAATCACCCCTTTTAATTCTTGCAAATTTGTAATATTTAACCATGTTCATGCAAATTAGATTATGAAAATAATAAGGGGCTCGTGATACCACTGTTAGGTTATGATACATATGATATTACATAAATCATGCGGAAACAACCATTAACCCAGGAATACATATTATTTACACATAATCATATAGCATAATTTAGATGCATACTCTTTGTTGCGTGCCCTCCCTAGCTGCGCCCGAACCGAGCAAGAACAAGTCTTTAGGACTCCAAGTGTCGTCCCTCCGTAGATAGTCCACAGCACGTCCGGATCCGCCTTAAGATTGACCAACTAGAATCGCCATTAAGGTACTAGAATTTTCGGCACTTTTGAGCAAGATGTGTGACTGAATTTTTCTCTCAAAAACTCACTTTGAATACTTGAAAACTCGTTGTAAATTGTGAACCCAGGCCACATATTTATAGGGGTATGGAAAGAGAATTGGAATCCTATTAGGATACGAATTAATTAAACTTAGAATCCTACAAGAACTCTAATTAATTAATTTATCAAATAGAATTAGGAATTTAATCATTAACCGAACTCTGCACGTTTTAGGAATCGTGCATGAACACAAACACTTACGCACACACACACGGCAGCCACGATGGGCCGCCCATGCGCGTGCGTGCGAGCAGCAGCCCATGCAGCGAGGCCTACGCGAGCTACAAGCCCACGTAGCTCCTGCGCGCGTTGTGCGCGCTGTGCGCGCTGCCACGGCCTGCTGGGCCTGGCCTTGCGCTGGGCCTGGCGTAGCCTTGGCTGTTCGTGTGGCGCGCTTGGCTTGCTGGGCGATGGCCTGGCTTCGTGCTGGGCCCTCGTCCGGCAGGCCTCGTCCGATGCTTATTCGTACGATGCGCTTCCGACTAAATTTCCGATTCCGGAATTCATTTCCGATACGAACAATATTTAACATTTTCGATTCCGGAATTAATTTCCGTTTCGAACAAATATCTAAAATTTCCGTTTCCGGAATTATTTTCCGATTCCGATAATATTTCCGATTCTGACAATATTTCCGTTTCCGGCAATATTTCCGATTCTGGCAATATTTCCATTTCCGATAATATTTTCCGATACGTACCATGTTTCCGTTTCCGGCAACATCTACGACTTGGATAATATTTATATTTCCGATACGATCCATATTTCCGTTTCCGGCAATATCATCGTTTCCGGAGTATTCATTTCTTGCCTGTGACGATCTCAGCTCCCACTGAAACCAAGATCCGTCGATTCCGAATATTCATAGATGGAGTATTTAATGCCATTAAATACTTGATCCGTTTACGTACTATTTGTGTGACCCTACGGGTTCAGTCAAGAGTAAGCTGTGGATTAATATCATTAATTCCACTTGAACTGAAGCGGCCTCTAGCTAGGCATTCAGCTCACTTGATCTCACTGAATTATTAACTTGTTAATTAATACTGAACCGCATTTATTAGACTTATCATAGAATGCATACTTGGACCAAAGGCATTATTTCCTTCACTTGGCCCATAAAAGTAGGCCCCACCACACCAAGCACGTGTCACGGACTCGAACCGGCAGGACAACTGAAGTGCGTAAGAGGATGCCTCCTTCTAGCTCACACCATTTGGGGTAGCACTTAAAAGAATACAAACCATCCCTACTATTTATACAATACAAACTTATTTTCCCTTCCAATATGGGGCAAATACTTTTCTCATAAATAGTAAGATCTTTTCTCCCCCATTTACACTTATATCCAACAAAATTTTTAGAATTTGCTTCCGTCGTGGATGACGAGTGGGGATTAGCATAATACATCTACAATTAGTGAAAACAACAATAACAACAACGACGTACAACAATTAAGAACAATGATAAGGGATTTTTTTTATTTTTTTTTGACAAAAGCTAAGCAGAAACAAAGAAACTAAATTACAAAATTAAAAGTCACTCCGTTTTTCCTACACTTGTTCGCAATCTCGTGAGCCTCTTGAACTTGTTCTCGATCAACCTTAAGAAAAGAACAAATATTGAAAGTTGTAGCTAGTCTTCGGATCCTACTAACCATCCAAAACATTGAGATATCTGCAATTTCTATGTTATCAAGAGTGGAGACTAGAACGGAGGAGTCAGTAATGACCAAGATTTCCCTTTTGCCTTGTTTTTCTGCCCATTCCATTGCTTTGAGACACACCTCTGTTTCAACTTGTGTAGCTGAGAGAGTACTACCATAGCAGCCACCCCCTTCTCTATACCTAGCATTACTATGTTCCTTAAAAGCCCATCCTCCTCCTGATTTCCTTGTCTTCTTCTCCCAAGAACCATCAATCTGTAGTATAAAGTCTGCCACCTGATTTCGAACAGCTCCAAGTTGAACCAAGTCAAACCCTGGAGGCTTACATATATTCATCATGCTTTTCCCAGTAGCTAGGGTACACTCTTTGAAGTGTTTGGCCATTCCTAACATTCTGTCCATGGTCAAGAGAACTGCTCGTACATGTTTGCTTTCATTTCTAAAGACCCTTTCATTCCTTGTCACCCATAAGCTCCACAAGATTGAAATAAAGGCATCTAACTTTGCCTCACTTCCTCCATCCTTGCTATTAAAAAGCAGGATATAGCTTTGAATCCATTTCTTCAAAGAAACAGTTTCAACATCATTTGAGCAAATCTGCAGAGGACTGTACATCCACACCAGTTTTGCTAAATTACAGAATCTAAACAAGTGTTGGGAGTCTTCACTTTCACTCCCACAATAGTCACAGCTGGGATTTGTATCAATCCCCCTTCTCTCTAGGTTTCCTTTGACTGCAATCCCATCGTACATGAGCTTCCATAGGAAAATTTTCCAGTTAGGGGGAATCTTAAGTTTCCAAATCTGCTTACAGAAACTTGCATCCTCATCACTAACCATCTTTAGCTTATCCACCTTTTGGTTCATAAGAAAAGCATAACCAGATTTGATGGAGAACCTTCCTGAGGGATGAAACTTCCAATAGAGATAATCATATTTGTCTATTCTAGGTTGTTCCATAGCAGCAATTTCTTTTGCCTCCTTCCATTCAAAGCACTCTCTAACCTTACAATGATCCCACTCATGATTAGCCCCAATAAAATCCTTAACCATCCAATCCCTAGCCCTTACTAACTGTTGGTCTGACTTAACTACTGGAACTCTACCATTCACCCACGACATACTTATAGCTTTGACTTTGCACCCATTTCCAATTTTCCAAGCCAACCCTTCCTCAAATTTGCTGACAGCCTGAAACAGGCTCCTCTTACCCCAAGAACTATTTTGAGATAGGGTGGTAATACTTCTTGAATTGCAGACTGGACATCCTTGTCTACTATTGATCACCTTAGACACTAAAAGCTGGGAATTCTTATGGATGCGCATCGCTTGTTTAAACAAAAAAGCATCATTAACAGCCTCGATTGAACGAACCCCAAGGCCCCCTAGTCCTTTTGGGAGATGGATGATGTCTTTATTAACCCAATGTATACCTCTCTCCCCATTACCAGCCCACCAAAACTTGGCTAACAAGGAATCGATTCTTTGAGCAATTCCCTTAGGGATTTTAAAGCTGCGCAAAACATGAGAGGTCATGCTCAAGAGAATTGAGTGAATGAGAATCAGTTTTGCAGCTTGAGATAACCGCAAATTGGCCCACGGCATGATCTTTTTTGAAACCTCATTGCAGAAAACTTGAAAAGTCACCCCTTTCTTCTTAGCTATCTCCATTGGCACACCCAAATGCACTCCCACCTCATCAACTGTTGGCACTGCAAGCATTGACTTCATGCTCTCCACCTCTTCTTTCGAAATGGAAGGGGAGAATTTGGCGAAAGATTTTTTGGAGATTTAGTTGTTGCCCCGAAATTTTGCTAAAAGACTTTAGTATATCCACAATATTCTTGCAACTCGACGGGGTCGCTTTGAAGAACAACATCGCATCATCCGCGAAGAAAAGATGGGTTATGGAAGGAGCCCTTCTGGAAACTTTAAGCCCCTGTATTTATTTAATATTTTCCGCCATTTGGAGCATTCTTGAGAGAACATCCATACAAAACAGAAATAGGTACGGTGATAAAGGGTCTCCTTGCCGTAAACCACACTTTGGCACAAAAACATCTGAAGTTTGCCCATTGATTAAGGCTTTGAAAGAAACTGTTGAAATACATTGCGAGATCAAATTGACCCAATGAGAAGGAAAACCATATGCGTAGAGAACCTTCAGAAGAAAATTCCAATTTACCCTATCATAAGCTTTTGACATATCTAATTTGACCACAACTGCTCCCGTATTGACCATATGGATGAGTTCATGACTAAGTAGGATGTTATCTTCAATATATCTTCCCGGAATAAAAGCATGTTGGTAATCTGAAATTAGATTAGATAGCCAAGGCTTCATTCGATTCACCATACACTTCGAGATACACTTGTAAATCGTGTTACATAAGCTTATCGGTCTAAAATGCCCCGATAGTTCCGGAGATGCCACCTTCGGGATCATAACTAATAAAGATTGATTCCATTCTTTTAAAATGTGACCCGTGTCAAAGAAACGAGTTACGCTTTCACAAACCAGTGGTCCCACCGTATCCCAATAGAGTTTAAAAAATTCCGACCCAAAACCATCTGGCCCTGGGGACTTGGAGCAGTGAATGCCAAACATTGCTTTCCTAATTTCTTCATTAGAGACTTTTCCACATAACATTGCCTTACCTTCTGTAGATAACTTAGGGATGGTGAATACACTATTAGATTTTTATGATAGATAAATCATAAAAAAAATTCAAACTATTTAGCTCATTCTGATTTTTAAAATTAATAGAAACTTAATATTTGAACTTTTAAACTGTGTAATTGCACAGGTAATATACTAGTTTAAATGAAAAAAACAAGATGAAGAAAAAAGTTACTCCAATTTCACTTCAAACAGTATTTATTAAGGGAGATAATATGGATTTGACTAAATTAATAATGGTTTGTGTCCATTTGTGTTGTTATAGGTAATAAATCTTTCTGCAAATTGAAATTCTTATACTCACTCCATTCCACAAATATTGCACCAGTTTGACTTTTCCACTAGGCAAACTTGCCAAAAACAACATTTTATAACCCATTTTTTAAGAGAAACAACCTTTTAAAATTTTTTTTGCGAAAAATTGAACTTAAAGTAAAAAACTTGCGAGAGACAACCATGTTAAAAAAAAGGATATTTTGATATTTACCACCTTTTAAGTTTCATGTTTTTGTATTTACCACCTTATAAAATGTTATTTCATATTTACCACCTTAATCTTATGAAATATTTTAAATTCACCACCTCTTAGCGGTTTTCATCAAATTTTCGGCCCATGTGAACCTTGTTTAACTAACTTCTTCAATTGAAAACCTACTAAAAGATGAGGAAAGTTAAAGAAGTTGGTTAAGTGGAGTTCACATGGATGAAAAATCTGATGAAATTCGTTAAAAGGTGGTGAATACGAAACTTTTCATAAAATTAAGGTGGTAAATATGAAATAACATTTTATAAGGTGGTAAATACAAAAACATGAAACTTAAAAGGTGGTAAATATGAAAAATTCCTAAAAAAAATGGTACTTTAGAAAAAAAGAAATTGTACTTTTTTTTAAAAAAAGAATTGTACTTTTTAAGAAATAGTACTTTTTAAAAAAGAAATGGTACTTTTTAAAAAAGAAATGATACTTTTTAAAAAATGAAAGAAATGGTACTTTTTTTTAAAAAGATGCTGCAGTTCAAATGGTGGAACAACGCTTAATGATGCAATCCAAATAATCCACCCAACGACATTTTTTCTCTACTCGCTATCAAAACCTTATTTTCGAAATCATTTTTTCCAATTTCTCTAAGAAAAAAGTCAATCAATTTCCGAAATCATTTTTTCCAATTTCTCTAAGACACTATTTTTTTTTTTTTTTTTTTGGTGTACCATCCGGTTCACCCTTAGGGCTAATCCGGATTCGGGGCGAGTTCTGAGTGGATAGGTTCCATTCCCCTCCCAATTGTTGTTGCGGGGGATCGAACACAGGTCCTCCCTACCAAGTTCAGCCTCAATCACCACTGAACCAACAGTCAATTGGTCTCTAAGACACTATTTATATGTTAATTTTCTTTACTTTAGTAATACAATTTAGATTTTTTGTCATATAATATGTGTACTACATTGTTTAACTATGTAAATGCTAGAGACTATATATAGTTTTTCTTCATATGAACTTTTGAACAATTTTTCTAGCATATTATTTATTGTGATTAATTGCCATAATGCTTATATAACCTCGCACGCATAGCATGCATATAAGACTAGTGACATCCTAAAGTAACGCCGATGTCACAAAAAAAAAAAAAAATCCTAAAGAAACAACCTTGAGTAAATGGAAATTTTCTTTTTTGATAATCTATAACTTACTTTTCTTAGTACAAGCCATAAGTGGCATTTCTTAAGACTTTTTTTTTTTTGTTGTTGTTGCAGTTGTAGTAGTTGTATATGGGGAGCCACAAAGAAAAATGATATAGACGAGATTTCTTCCCCGTGACTTTAAACCAATTAAACTAGTCACCAACGATTTTCAAGGCAATGTATCAACTATTAAGTAAAGATGGCCGTCGGCCAGGCCCGCTTGAGACCCACCCCACTTGACACGAAAAAGGCCAGACCCAGCACAAGTCCACAAACACTAAAAATACACGGCCCCATCGGGACATTGCACAGAGCGTGGGCTGCATATTTTTGGAAAAAATACGCCAAGCCACGACCCAACCCGACAAATCACTCTAAATTTAGTAAAATTAGGCTTATGAACAATGGGCCGATCTGACCTGACACGATGACCCGTAAGCCGGACAAACAAGCAGGCTTAGTGTGAACCGGGACTCGGCTCGAAGGCCGACCAGACCCACATCCAGCTCTCCTTGTATTCACCTAAATCTTGTGTTAAATATTTAAGTATTACTTACTTCATATTTAAGGGAAAAGACGACTTAAATATCCGTAAGTACATAAGTACGAGCTAGTAGTACTTAGGCTAAAACGCTAAACGCGGTAACCTAACTTATTGAGTCATTGGCTCATTGCTCAAATTCAGATCTAAATCCTGCATCTTTCCGCTTTCCCTCACACTTTCTCTCTCCTCCTTTCTATTATCTATCTCTCCTCCAATGCTTTGCCTTTCAGCAATCCACTGATGAACAACTACTGATCACCGAACAATTTCCACTGTTTTCCTTCAATTCTTCCCCGATTTCGCACATTCAGTCTTCGATTTTACTGTCAATAAGGTTAGATTTGATCTATGTGTTTTCATATATTTGATATAATGTACAGTTTAATTACATTTCGAAATCTGATTGTATGCTTAGCTCAGAATTGCTGATAATCTTGATATGAAAATGTGTACTTGTTTGTTTATTCAGTAATTCAATCTGTTGCAATCTGATCATGTGGTTTGTAAACTAGATATTGTTGAAATTCAAGGTCTAGTTAAGTTCAATTTTGCTGTATGATGGATGTTTTTGTCCGATCTTTTGGATTTTGGCATCAAATTCGTTGTGTATTGAAGTAATTTGTGAAATTCCGTATTGAATTTAGGAACTTAATTGTCCGTCTGGTGATTTTGGTAGAATAAATTTCTTGTCAAAATGGGTGATTTTGTTGTTGGATTATGGTTTCCATTCATTCGCTTTTTGGAGGTGGTATTGATTGAGAAATGGAAATTTTAAGAGAATGTGGAGAGGGGGATTGTATTACTGTGGACTTTGTCAATTGGCATAAGATCATCTTGGAAAAATTACATACAAGTTCTTGCTCATAACTGTTAATTTATTACTGTCTACTAAATGGCTTGTTGTCAACTTCTCATAGGGGCTAGGGTAATTACCCAAATATTGAGGGACATTGGGAGTTTTATCAGTAAAATCCGAATTGATGCTATTTAGCCAAGTAGTTTAAGTTGTAGGATGGGGATTACAATCGTTGTTGTAATGAATACTCGCACCTCATATGACCTGAAGCACTTGATTGGTGGATAAAGGTGACTTCTCATGGGTTACTGATTTCACAGAACAAAAAATGTCTGCATAAGGTTGTTATGAACAGCAGCTTTATAACCAGATGGAGAAGAGGCTTGTGTAAGGAAAGGGAGAAAGCTAAGGCAACACACATCTTCCATTCTATCATCCCTCCACAAATGAGGGACATAGGGTACTAGCATAATTATCATAATAATTGCTGAAATCGTTACATATTTCAAATCAGATAAGCTGATGTGTATAACTAAATTATTAAAAGAAGCTTAGGTATGAAATAGAAAAAAAACTAGTATTTGCAGCCCCATGATGCTTCAGTTTATCCGACTCTTGATAACTGAGGATATGAGACAATTTACTAAAGATCTTTGATTATGGTTGGATCACTCTCGCCTCTCACAAGTACATGTGCAGGTAGTATCAATTTAGAACTTCACATCAGTTTTCACCCCAAAGCAAAATCTGTGATGTCTGCCTTGTAAACACTGAAGCTTTTTTCTTACAATTTCAACAGGATTACTGAGTGTTTTAGGCAAAATATACAGTTAACAATTACACCGTTTGTCATTTAATATATGGCTCTCTGACCTCTTTCCGCTGCCAGTCATACACCCCACGTCCCCAGCACAAAGAAGAGTAGAAAAACTTTTGTTTATTATGCTGGAAATTATATCACCGTAATCTTTCTATTTTGGCATCGTGGCTAGATTCAAATAGCTGAAATGCCAGTCACTTACTCAGTGTTGTAGTTGTATATTATCTTTTGTGCTACCAGAGTACCAGACTTATTGCTTTTCTGCTACATTGGAAAGACTAGAGAACAAGGATTGATTAACAGATTTGGGATAGATTGTGAGTTCATTGTAGGCTTGTAGCTAATGTGAGTTATCAAATAATGAAATGATGAAATGCGAAAGAGCTTTGGGTTTGATTGAGAAAAAGAAGAGCAAAACTTAGATCTTATGGGGAGACAAAAGAGCAGAAAGACAGTTGGTGGCTTTCAACAGAAATTGCAATGCATTGAACATAACTCGTAGCTAAGCAGAAATATACCAAATGATCATTTAGCCATTTGTAAGCAGAAACTTGAAGAAGATGAACTCATTGAAGTAAAGGAGAAATAAGTCGGAAATTGATATACTGAATAGCCTTTTGAGCTCGGTGATTATGCATGTTGTGGTTAGGAGACTTAGGACCTCCATCAAAGTAGGAACATAACTTGGTTTCTTATTTCAGGAATTGTAGATTCTATGTTCCTAGTGTACAATTTGGTTGTAGATCTCAGCTAGTAGGATATTGAGGTAAGTGCATGAGTCTATAGGTTTGGTGTTATATAGTGTGATAATCATGGTTGGGCCCCTTATTTAGACTGTTTAGAGAAAGTACGCCCATACTAAAATAATTGTTGTTCCAATCCGAAATAATCTGGGTGATGAGAGGACTACAAATAGGGCTGCCTAAATTGACACAGTTCCTCCAAGCTGTCCCCTGGCTTTAAGCTAGTCGCAAGTCAAAGGGTGAGCTACTGGTTTCTTTTTCCCCAATCAAGCAAGCCAATAATTTTAAGGGACAAGAAGGAAAGACTTGCAAAAAGGAATACTTTTAACAAGCTTCTTGCAAAATTGAAGTGAACAAGAAGAAAGATAAGATTAGGTGCTAAGAAACGTGGATATTTCTAGGAGGAGCCGAGGAGGCATGTCACATCCTATACTGACATGAGTCGGGCACGCCTTGGACATGTTTCATACACTTTCAGGTTATCCTATGATTGTGCAATTGTGCCTTGTTGGAAAATTGTAGTGTTTGTTTGGTTAACCTTCTATGGTTGGGGAAATTGAAATTCATGGGAATTTTCGAATGAGATAGTTGTTTGGTTGACAAAAAAGTGAAAATGGAGGAAATTCAACTTCCTTGGAAATTAGAAACTCCCCCACCCCCATCCCCGTCACTCAAATCGAATTAAGAAATTGGTGTTGGTCTTAATGTCAAATAGACCAACACCAATTTCTTAATTTGGTGTTGGTCTATTTCTTGTACTTTCTACTGTCTCTGATTTGGTTGGCAGCAGCTGTGAATTGATACATTTTTCTACTATCTTGGTGTTCCTGAAGAAAATAGACTACAGTGTTTGTGCAATGCATTCATATGTAATGTGTTCCCCCCATGATAAAGAAGTTAACAGCATTGTTGGATGGTTAATCTTACAGTTCACTTTTGTGTATGCCTGTAGGGTGTAGTGTGCTCTTTCAACAGTTGCCATGTGGAAGTTTAAGCCCTTTGCACATAAAGAACCAACAGGACTTGAGGGCCGCTATTTTGATATTGGTGACATTAAAGTTAATGTGAAAAATGTCATTGCCGAGGGAGGATTCTCTTGTGTTTACTTGGCTAAAGATGCCTTGGATGGATCAAAGCAGTATGCTTTAAAGCATATCATATGCAATGACCAGGAGTCAATGGACTTGGTCATGAAGGAGATTCAAGTGATGAAATCGCTCAAAGGACACCCTAATGTTGTTACTCTGTACTCTCATACTATAATGGACATGGGTAGGACTAAAGAAGCACTTCTTGTGATGGAATGTTGTGAGAAATCTCTGGTAAATGTTTTGGAAAGTAGAGGAACTGGCTACTATGATGAGAAACAAGCCTTGACCATTTTTAGGGATGTTTGCAACGCAGTCTTTGCAATGCATTGTCATTCTCCACCAATTGCCCACCGGTAATATGTTTAATAAGCATTCTTTAATATGTCTCCTCTGTTAATATGATTGGTTTTTCCTTGAGTTGTTGTTTGTTTCATTTATAAAAGAGTCTTAAATTGCAATCCTGTATTCTCTATATTTAAGTGAAGGTAAGCTTTTCTTAGCAACAAAATCTGCAGTTCTTCGAGGCAAACACCCCTACTTTAGAGGAAAAGCTCAACCAAAATAAGGGTGCCAACCAAAACAGCATAAGTTAACTACTTCATATTTATACTCCATTTCTGGTTGGTAGCTAGCTTGGCTGATGAGGCTCTCGGTTTCTACCCAAGATTTGAATTTGAAACCCTTATGTATCACATCAGATTTGTAGCTCTTTCTAGAATTTCCTTTCTCCTTCCACTCCACCCAGAGGACAAAAGGGTCTATACACACTGTTTATGCCTAGTTCACATTCTAAAACTAAGTGACTCTTGACAATATGGTGTTGTTATTATCTTCTAGATGTTTATTAATTTTGTGATGTGCTCCCACGTCTGCCATATAACTTATCAATTTACATTTCTCTGCGATTGGATAAATTATTGTTTTCCCAGTCCTCTTCAATCCTCTCAAGTCTCAACCCCCAGGGTAGGTTACGAGTAATTTCTTTTGTAGAGAATTCATGCTAGTGTCAGAAAAACAGAATAGCAGCTGGTTAGATTTGTTGTTTAATATGTCATTTCTTTTTCCATTTTAAAGTTTTTGGCTAACTGTTTACTCTTAATTATGTTATTTAGTGACTTGAAAGCAGAGAATCTTTTGCTGGGCTCTGATGGGCTATGGAAATTGTGTGACTTTGGAAGCACCTCTACCAATCACAAGCGCTTTGAGAAACCTGAAGAAATGGGCATTGAAGAAGACAACATCAGGAAGCACACGACACCTGCTTATAGAGCACCTGAGGTTGAAAGAACTTTCATACATTCATCCATTGTATTGTAATTCAAAAATTAAACATGACCTTTCCATGTTTTCTTGTCTGGAAGATGTGGGATTTGTACCGAAGAGATCTCATAAGTGAGAAAGTGGATATTTGGGTAAGTTGATCTTCCGCATGTTTGTCTACAAGCTTGAAATTGTATTTTTCGCAAACTTGTACAATTTATGACTTACGAATGAACAAGCATCTGATTCATTATTCCTTGTTTTTGCTAGGCTCTTGGTTGTTTGCTCTACCGAATTTCCTATCTCAAATCAGCATTTGATGGAGAGTCAAAGCTACAGGTTCTGAATGGAAATTACCGTATCCCAGATTTACCAAAATACAGTGCAGCTATCACTGATTTAATCCGAGACATGCTTAACTCTTCTCCAGAGTCCAGACCAGACATCACACAGGCAAGCACTTAGCTTGATTGGCCATTCATCTCCATGAACTTAGGTTAGTTTAGATCATCATTAATGATGATATAGGTATATTTTAATAGTTGCATTATTGTTATAGGTGTCCGGAGTTTAGCTTTTCTGACTGGCATTCATTATTATAGGTCTGGTTTCGTGTCAATGAGCAATTGCCTGTCGGATCACGGAAGTCATTACCTGATCGGCCACCTCATATGCGTGAAACAGCTCCTGATATCACTGAAGGTATTCAGCAGTCAGTGTCGGAGATGCATTCAAGGATTGGTGTTAACCAGATATTATGCATTCTAATATGTTAATGCTTGTCTTTGCGATTACACAAGCTCATATTATAAAATGTTGATATAATTCATTGGAGTTCTGAATTTGCTACTCTTTCTGCTGTACTAGGAAACTCCAAGGTTATGTCCAGGGCTTCAAATCTAGTGCCTCGGAGAAGCCCGCCACCTGTGCCATCATCAATTGAAACAACTAATTCGTCGACTTCAAACGCTTCCAAGGGTGGGTTTGGAGGGGGTGCTTTTTGGTCAACAGAGCACGCTAAGGATACTCTTGTCCCAGAGGAAAAAGGTGCACCGAAATTTGATGATGAATCAGTGACCTGGAAAGACGATAGAAGCCGGCCAGAAAAATTTAATTTGCCCGGTAAAGCTAGTCCTTCTGGGAGGGAAAATAGTCAGGCTAATCCAATGAAGTCCAGTAGTGCCTCAACTTTTGAAAACGAGGCTTTCAACACCTTTGTTGCTGAGTTTGACACAGCTAAACTCAGTCCAACTGACAATGGAATGAAATCAAAGGATAACTCCTTGGAATCTGAGATAGAAAGACTAAAGGAGCATTTGAAGCAAGCTAATGCAGAAAAGGCAGAGATTACTTCAAAATACGAGAAACTTACTGCAATCTGTCGATCACAGAGGCAAGAGTTACAGGAGCTGAAGCAGGCGTTGGCTGCCAGAACTCCTTCACCGAAAATGGAGTCTACAAGGAACCAACCACCCTCCACCAATAAAGCCGCAACTTCTCAGGTATCAAGTTCAACCCCCCAATAAGGACTCACCTTGATGGATTATCCCCCCTTGATAGATTTATTGCTAGCCTTGTGGTCTCTACTTCAAAATCCATTCATAAACAAATCTAAAACATATGTAGTGCTCAGTTTATCACCTTGAAAACCTAAACTTTCGACAGGATGACATACCACTTGAAAGCCATAGCATATACTTCGTATCATGTTATCACTGTTATGAATTATCTTTTGATGATTTCGTCTCTTTTTTCTATAGAGATCTAGATTATAACTAGTTGCCATTTTACTTGGTTGTCTTGCTTTGTGTACTACTGTATTACGTACAGTAACAGTTCCGGAAATTCATTCTTAGGTTTTAATTTTCTTTTGCTTGGATCATGTCAGAGAGCAAAAAGCGAAGGTACAGTGTTGGAGCTCCAACAAGGTTTGTTTGACAAAAGTACGACAAGCCCAGAATTGAAGCAATGGCAAGCGTTTCCCAATACACCGACATCTACAGCCGAGGCATCTAAATCTGTTAGGACTAAAAATGGTCACTCCAACAAGCAAGATGCTTCGGCTGGATCAACCCAAGATAGTTGGGGATTTGGTAATGACAGCTTCACTGCAGTTCCTGCTGCCAGCTCTCGGATCTCTAGATCTGGCGAAGGAAGTACTTCCCTACGTTTTGGGGATTCAAATAAGTTAGGAAGCAAGAATACAGCTTCTAAACCAGCTGGCTGGGCTGGTTTCTAACTCATTCAGGAAGGAAAGGGGAGTTATTTTGCTGTAATAATTTGTTCATATAACTTTGCAAGAGGTAAACATCGTGTTCCTCGTTGTATTTAGAGATTGTCTGAAAGCCAATTGATGATTTTACGTTGGCTGGTGACTTGGGGTTATATAAATCAATTGATGATCTCGGTGAATTTAAGGAATTTTGTAGATCTCCCAAGTTGGTATACCATTTATAAGGAAATATTGTGTTGCAATGTTCTACGTACTACAGACCTACAATATGTCATATATGAGTATATAGTAATCTCCTCTTTTTGCAGGTGTTATATTATACTACCTTCATTTTGCAATACTTGTATCTTTTATCATTTGAGCACTATTTATTTACCAACTTTGACAATATTTCTTTCACTATCATGTAAGAAAGACATTGTCAACTGATATCTTGTTAAATGTCAACTTTTTATAATTTGTACTTGTACACAAATAGAGATATTACTGTCCAAAGAAGCGTGTTGAATATTTAAAAAAAGAAATGATGCAAGTATTGTGAAACAACACGGTATTACTGTCCAAAGAAGCGTGTTGAATACGTAAAAAAAAGAAATGATGCAAGTATAGTGAAACGAGGCAGTATGATGTACAAAAGATCAATAATATATCATACCAAGTGATTTATCTGAAATCTTTTCAAAACTAATCTCGAGTTCACTTAGCCTGATTGCCTTGTTTCAGGCCCCTGTTACTATTTTTGGATGTGACTATATTTCTATTTTACTCCAATGACACCACTTATTACTACATTTCCCAGTTCCTACGACGTCTCTGACGAGTGACGACAATCACAAGTTCAATAAGTTGATAAACAGACAGTTCATATACAACCTGACATTCTGTAAGTGTTAATACTGCAAAATTAACTTAAGAAGAGAAGAAAAGAATTCAAAGGCAAGAAGCACAACATTAGTATAATGTGTGTTTATGCTTGAAACATGTATAAAACTTCGCTCGGGAAAATTCTCTCAGTACTATACTCAGCAAGTTACATTTCACTCTGGAATTACAGAAGTAACATTTTCTGAAAGCAAATATTACAGAATTTTTCAGGCTTAGGCCACTGTGTTCTCAGTCGCCCCTTCTGCTACTCCATTCGTAACACCATTGGTAACTCCATTTGCAACCCCATTAGAAACTCCGTTAGCACGATGTTGAGTTGCCAATTGACTGAAATTACCCTTCTGTTTGAACAGCTGAGAGTGGTGGTGCCGACAGTAGAGGCGGTGGTCGTGGGCTACATAATTAGAAGGGCTGATAACACATCCACCGTGACTGCACCTGAAGCACCCTTTGTGATAAGAATCGCCATCAACTGCCACCTGAAACCCAGAAAAAAAATTTACCAGAAAGTTCAATGCTTAGCAAGCCTTAAAGAGATGTAGAAACTATGATGAGTTGAGTAGAGTCTCACCTTTTCGATTGGGTAAACTGTTTTCTTGCAAGTCACACACTTCTCTTGAGTACCACCAAACATGCTTGAGAGTTTGTTACTGTTTTGACCCTGCTCAAATCATCAATGAAGAAAATATGAACTTAGTTTTGCTACCAAGTTTTTTCTTCCCCCTCCATTAAACCTTTCTAACATGTAAGATTTGAAGAAGAAGACATTTCACATAGAAGTCTGGCTAATTGCGTAACAGTTTGCATATTAATGCCCTTTTTTTTCCACTTATTTCAGGAAAATAAATTCAGATAAGACAAGTTAAGGAAAAATAAGGGTTGACGAAGTACAATTTATAATTAAAATAAGTTTTGGTAAGTTCAGATAAGATAAGTTCAGAAAAATAAGTAAAAATCAGGTGAATAGAAACGCATCTGCACTGATAGCCTAACTTGTCTAACCACAGTTTGGTCATCCAGGGTTTTTAGGATGGTTCACCCTAGTTAGTTGACTAACTAATTACACGAATTGACTTTTTCTTTCAAATAATCAATAAATCAATGTATACATGAAGAAGTAACTATGTAAGTCACTTTAACTGTGAACTTACCAGCTCGGAAGATCTGTCTCTAACAGTTCTAGGAGCAGCTGCAAAGAACAAAAACAACGAAAACTTCAATACAGATGTGAAATTGCATATGAGAAAACCATGTAGAACGAAGAATAAACCGACCTTCAAAACTTTTGTCCAAACTGCCTGTCATCTTGAAAAGCTGATCAAAGTGAGGCTTGCAATATAACACCCCTTCAAAGGAGTTATAATTGTGAAGCTGCAAAATCAGTACGAAAACTTTAATCCAAAGCTTATGAAAACAAATTTGTATTAAACAATAGTCAAGTATTGTCAAATCCAGAAGCTAGTTAACTAGTTAAGCCACTAAGCTAAAGAAATGAATTTCATATCTCAAAATCTTAAACATGATAACTAATTCCTGAAAAATGCCACTATACTAAAGCTTTTCTCAATACAACTGATAACTATGGCTCGGTTTCAGCCTGATTTTACCGAGTTTGGCTAACTTTTTCGGTCCAAAACCAGTCGAGATTTTGGTAGCATTAGTGATCATGCTCATTTGAGCTGAAATACCATTAAAAATCAATTTTTGTACTAATGAATTGAGAAAGAGTGGAACTCAGTATTCTGTTTAAGACCAGATAACTCAGACTACTTGTCAGAATTGTCACACAATTAAGAATTATTAGCAACTGCCGACAAAAGGAAATTAAGAATATATTACTAGCAAACAATTGATCTATAGTACCTAATTCATTGACAGCTCATTACTCCGTATAAACTACTCCCTCCGTCCCGAAATACTTGACCTGTTTTCTTTATCGGGTCGTCCCTTAATACTTGACCTGTTTCTAAAAATGGAAATATTCTAACAATATTATATTATTTCTCACTCCACCCCTATTAACCCACCTACCCCCTACTCCATACAAAAAATAATTAAAAATTCAATCCCTACTCTCCCCCAACCCCACCTCTTAACACACCTCCCACTAACTACATTAAAATAATACCCCACTATCAACTACTACCTATTAAATTAAATAAGTCAATTCAAGTCCCTTAAACTCTGTGTCGGTCAAACCGGGTCGAGTATTCCGGGACGGAGGGAGTAATATATAAAAAATCTCCAAATATTAAATATACATTAAAAACAGTAATTAGTAACTGATTTTGAATTTAGAAAGGGAAAATGAATCTGATAATGTAACTATAATTATTGTTTTGAGTTTTTTAACAGCAAAAACATAAGCTTATCATGATCACTAATCTTATTATTGATCCACAATCCATTTGGGAATATAAGCAAGTTCAATCTAGCTGAGAAGAAATGAAGTAACTTTAATTTCAAAATCATCTTATTCATATGATCAATATAATCATTTTAATCATCTCAATAACTCTAAGAAAAACAAAAGGCAGATGAAAAAATTATTCAAAATCAGAAAAATATATGATGATCAACATCTTTATGAGATCAACCTGGGTTTAAAAACTACAAAATTCAACAATAAACCCAATTCATGAAATAAACAATATGTCGAATTCAAAAGGATGATTCAGGTAGAATGATGCAAAGAGTAAAACCTTGAGGGTGCTCTTGCAGTGATGACATCTGAAGCAAGCTTTGTGATAAACTTTACTATCAGCTGCAAGTTGATCAACCAAATATACAGTCTTTTCACAAGCTTTGCACTTCTGTGTTGTTCCTCCAAAACTTGCCATCTTTTATCACTTTTATTTAATTTCACAAAAAACCCAGAAAATTTTAACAAGATTTTTTCTGTTTTTGATGCTTTTCTTTCTCTCTCTGAAAATTCTGTTCTTGAGGACTTTTTGTTCCTCTGCTTTTCTGTAAATATGACTTTGGGTGTGCTATACTAATAAGATTGTGACAAAGTCTGCTAGGGAGTTACAGCTCAGGAATTTTGTCACAAGACTAAACAAATTTGAAACCACTGCAAAATTTAATGCACCCTTTTTCTTTTGTCCACTTGAAGATTAGGGGTTATTTTGGTCATTTCATAGGGTGTTCTCTACCATATTTATGTGCTTTAAAGTTTCAATTTGCTAGCACATTGCAAAATAGCATTAGTAGGTGAAGTTTGTGAGATCAAACCCCACTTTGGCTTTTGGGGGTGAGGTGGTGAAGATTCCATCAAGGTGATATTGGGTAGGGTTGGTCCAAGTCATGACACAACGTAACACAAAAAAAGCACGACACAACATGACACATTATTATACGTGTGAGGCTATAGATCTGGCAAATCATACTTTTTGGACAAGCAAGACAATGCACCATCGAAGAAGTGAAATTTGGCTTAGCATGACATTGAATGGTGTCCTGTGGTCTTGACTCCCTTTTAAAGGTTAAACACAAAACTAGGGATGTCAATTCTCAATCCGATCCAGTGATTCCGATGGGTTTGTCCGACCGTTAAGAATCTGAACCGTTTAGAACCCGCGAGCAAAAATTTGAAATCAAATCCGATCCGATTATATTCAACCCGAATCCGAACCCACCCCATTAATATTGATCCGATTAAGATCCGAATCTGATAACAGACCGATCCGTGACAATCCGAATCCGTTGAATCCGAACCTAAGCGATCCAAAACCCGTTTATAATCCGATCCGTTTCAACCCGAATCCGTTCCAATTAACCCGTTTAATCCGATCCGTTTGCAATTCGTGACCCGTTTAATCCGAACCGTTTCCTCCCGTAACCCGTTTAATCCGAACCAATTTCAACTTGAACCCGTTTAACCCAAAACTGTTCACGTCTTGTAAGAAAACATTAATTATGACGCACTCACGCACTACCAATTAAGTGTATGAGTATTAGTTGTTTGTACTTTATGTCTCCCTTCTATACTCCGCTCAAATGAAATTTGTAATTGATGTATTTTGTTATGTAAATATTTGTAAAAAACTATCTGATAGTAAATTGTCAAACAAGTTGTCACGTCACTCACCTTCTATCCATAAGTTATTATTAGTTTGTTAAAGTAATCACATGTGGACGTTATACTTTTTAATTCGTTATAAATTATATATACTCGTTAACTATTACTTTACTGGTTCATTAATAAATGCTTCGTTAATACGATGTAATAAACTTTATTAGTTATTAGTTCATCGTTATTGATTACTAGTATTAAACTAAGTTATATACAATATACTCAGTAAATTATATTACGAATCTTAAATTCTTAATACTTTTAAAAGCTAGTTATCGTTTCCGTCTCCTAATTAAGTCATTGATATTATACGGAGTAATTATATATTTGCAACAGAATGGACCAGACTCGGATTCCACCACGCTAGTGATTAACCCAATCCGATAATAACCCGAACCGATATGAACACGAATCCGATGTAACCCGACTAAATCCGTTTCAATCCGACCCATGTTAGTCCGCTACCCGATTAATCCGATCTGATATGAATCTGACCTGATATTAGTTTGATTTGATATGAACCCGAACCCGTTATAGTCTGGCTAAACCCGTTGACAATCCTTCAAGTTCCAATCCGATCCGATGCAACCCAACCCAACTACAATCCGCCCCGTTTACAACCCGATCCGATGTGATATTAACTAGTGCATAAAAAATTCAAACTGATTCGATCCTTTAAGTTTTAAATCTGGTCCGATCCGACCCGTTAACCAACCCGAATCCGATGAGTCCGACCCAAACCTGATCCGTTAATCCAATTTGACACCCCTACCCAAAACGTATCAAGACGGTCAGGTTGTGTCAACCATCTTTAGGATCCCTTTCCCCACTCTTCCAATATGCCTTACTCATGAGAAATAAAGTGGTATTACCTCAATACTATAGAGCCCTACTCTTACCAATCGAGACAAAAATAACCCAAAAACAAAGTGCTAGTTTTGTTAATTAGAATGGAAACTTCACTCTAAGAATGGAAAGGATAATGAAAACTTGGAATTCCAAATATAACCTTCTATTATTTTGGACACACATAAGGAAAGGTATCATAAATCATAATCATTCATCATCATACCCCCATTTGCTAGACAAAAAAGCAATACATAGTACTACTAAACAAAAATGATAATTTGTTTAATAAGTAATTGTTAAGATATGTTAAGATATTAGATATTATTCTGTGAATATTCTGTAGAGTCCTAACTATGGTAAGTTACTTAATGTGTACCTAGGGTTTAGGTAACTGGGTTGTACTATATATACGTGTGTTATTAATGAGAATAATACGAGATTACACAATATTTGACATGGTATCAAGAGCCTAGGTTAAAAACCCTAGATATTTTTTTTCCGCACGAGTTTGAGAGAGTTTGAGAACAGCGAATTCCTTCGCTTGTTGAGTACTGCGTTCTGAGGAGTTACAAATCCCTAGGGCATAACAATGGGTAATGACGAGGAGCCACCACAAAAGACAATCGCCGCCGCCGTCGATCTGGACTACTATCTTGGGTCAGGTGACGGCCCCGGTATTGTCATCACCCCTGTAAAACTTCGAGGAGCGTCGAACTACGATGAGTGGGCCAAAGCGGTTCGTCGCTCGATGATTTCAAAATTCAAATTTGGTTTTCTTGATGGGTCTGTGAAGGAGCCCATTACGGACGAGACGAAGATGAAACATTGGATTGCGGTCAATTCGATGGTGGTGTCTTGGATCACAAACACCATTGACGAGAGTTTGCGTTCGAATCTGGAGGACTTTGATATTGCTCACGAGTTGTGGAGTCATTTGAGGACGCGGTACTGCGTCGTGTCGGGCACCAGGGTCTGCCATATTAAGATGGCTCTAAGTGGTTGCAAGCAGGGCACGTCTGAGGGCGTCATGGAGTACTATGGCCGCTTGTCGAAGGTATGGAAGGAGTACGTACAGTATGCACGAGTTCCCAGGTGTGTATGTGCGGGTTGTACGTGTAATATAGCGAAGCAGGTGGGGGACATTCACGATGAAGATCGTCTGCACTATTTCCTAATCGGCCTGGATGATCACTATGAAGCCATTCGTGCACAACTGTTAGCACGATCGCCGTTGCCAGGACTCGACGAGGCGTACCAGACGGTTATGAATACCGAGACCATGCGCGCCAAGGCTGCGAGAGGTCCGGAGAGTGTCATGGCGTTCAAGGTCGAGACTAAGGCTCGGTCGAGGTCGGGTGATGTCAGTGGCAGATTTTGTGGTCATTGCAACCGTGAGGGTCATGAGGAAGAAACTTGTTATCAGCTGATTGGATTTCCTGAATGGTGGGATGAGAAGAAACGAGGTGGACGAGGGCCTGGTCGAGGAGGCAGGACGTCGATTAGAGGAGGCAGAGTAGCTCGTGGGGCAGCGTCGTCGACCAGTGGTGTCGCTCGTGCCAATGCCGTGAGCAATGCCACAGGAGGGGCGACAACCACTGTGACGAGTGGAGAAGGATCGCAGGGTGCAGTGACGACAACCAATCATGAGCTTGTTGGGGTGACGAAGGAGCAAGTCCAGCAAATAGTTGACATCTTGTCACGACCTTCAAACAAGTTGCAAGGTAATCTTGATTTACGATGGATTGTTGACAGTGGGGCATCACGTCATGTGACGGGTGATATTTCAATCCTGAGAAATATCAAGACATCAAGAAATCAACAGGTTGTGTTGCCGGACGGTCAACCTGCAAATTCAAACCAATATGGTTCGGTGGTCTTGGAGGATGGTTTCGTCCTCGATAATGTTCTATTTGTGCCTAAATTGAACTGCAATTTAATTTCTGTAACTCAATTAAGTGACGAATTACATTGTGCTGCTCAATTTACTAACAAAATGTGTGTTCTTCAGGACCGCTCGACGAGGATGGTGATTGGCGTAGGTGATCGACAGGAAGGACTATATTTTTTCCGTGGGGCTCCAAAGGTTCGTGTGCTAGCAGTGGAGTATGTGGTCGACTTGTGGCATCAACGGATGGGGCATCCGTCGGAAAAAGTGTTGCAGTTACTTCCTCATGTGAGTCATAAGATTAGGAAGAATAAAACAATTTGTGATGTATGTCCGCGGGCGAGACAATGTAGGGAGAGTTTTCCAGTTAGTGTTAGTCGTGCTAGTCGCACATTTGAATTGGTTCATCTTGATTTATGGGGACCCTACAAGACTCCCTCGTCTTGTGGGGCAAAGTATTTTTTTACCATTGTTGACGATTATTCTAGAGGTGTGTGGATTTATTTACTGAGTAATAAAATGGAAGTTGCATCGACATTTCTTAATTTTGTTGCCATGATTAAGTGTCAGTTTAATAGATCCCTTCGAGTAGTACGCAGTGATAATGGTACTGAATTCAATTGCTTACAAAATTATTTTCGTCAACATGGGATTCTGTTTGAGTCGTCGTGTGTTGGGACGCCTCAACAAAATGGGAGAGTCGAGAGAAAACACCAACATATTTTGAATGTTGGGAGGGCGTTACGTTTTCAAGGAAATCTTCCAATAAAATTTTGGGGGGAATGTATTTTGGCCGCCTGTTACTTGATAAACCGTACACCTACCCCGATCCTTGACAATAAAACACCTTATGAGATGTTGTTTGGTAAACCACCATCGTATGTGCCTATCCGTGTGTTTGGGTGTCTGTGTTATGCATATAATCTCCGGTGTAAAGGGGATAAGTTTGAGTCTCGGAGTCGCCGATGTGTGTTTTTGGGTTATCCGTTTGGCAGGAAGGGATGGCAACTTTATGATCTAGAGACACATGAGTTCTTCGTCTCACGGGATGTCAAGTTTCATGAAGGGACGTTTCCTTTTGTAGATAAATCGGATGTGTTGCCACTGGTGCATGATGGTCATGGGGGGCTTGACCATTGGAGTTTGGATGAGAGTGGGACTACGGGTCCTGAGACCGTGTCGTCGCCTGCAGGTGATACTGCTGGGGTGTCGTCGCCTACAGGTGATACTGAGGGAGTGTTGTCGCATCCGGGAGCTGATGAGGGGGTGTCATTGACCAGTGGCGACGACAGGGGAGTGTCGTCGCCTGTGAGGGAGGAACAACAACATGAAACACCTAGTCGAGTGGATTCAGACGTCGTCTCCTCACAGACAGGTGTAGAGGAGACGACGGGTAGTGACGAGAGTGAGACAAGGCAGTGTGTGGAGGATACGGAGTTAGGAAGGGGGAAGCGTGCGAAGTTTCCGTCGTCAAAGCTGAAAGACTGTGTGATACATACAATACGGGAAAAATATAGTACTTCCGACAAAACACCTACGGCGTCATCACTCTCAGGTACTCCTTATCCTATCACATATTTTGTTAATTATGAGCGTTTTTCGTCAAAGCACAGGCATTATATAGCAGCATTGCAAGAAGGGCAAGTTCCTAAGAGTTTTAAACAAGCGATGCAGCATGAGGGGTGGCGTCAGGCAATGGCTGCTGAAATCGACGCGTTGGAGGAACAAGGGACATGGACGTTGGAAGATTTACCGGAAGGGAAGAAAGCACTGGGGAGTAAATGGGTGTATACTGAGAAGCGTGATGAGGATGGGAATTTGTTGAGACTGAAGGCTCGATTGGTATGTTTAGGGAATCATCAGGAGGAAGGGTTGGATTATAATGAGACATTTGCTCCCGTCGCGAAGATGGCGACAGTTCGAACTTTCCTAGCTGTCGCAGCTGTCAAACAGTGGGACGTGCATCAGATGGACGTCCACAATGCGTTCTTGCACGGTGACTTGGAGGAAGAGATCTATATGAAGATTCCTCCTGGATTCCAGAAGAATCACTTTGACAAAGTGTGTCGAATGAGAAAGTCGTTGTATGGGTTGAAACAAGCACCTAGATGTTGGTTCCAGAAGTTGTCGACGGCATTGACGCACTATGGATTTCGACAGTCGCTGTCCGATTATTCGCTCTTTACTCTGTCTAAAGGTACGTTGCAGCTGAGTGTGCTCATTTATGTGGACGACATGATTATCGCAGGCAATAACAAGTGTGCGCTTGAGAGTTTTAAGGCATACTTGAAGGAGTGTTTTAAAATGAAAGACCTCGGGGCTCTGAAGTACTTCCTTGGGTTAGAGGTGGCACGAAGTAGTCAAGGGTTCTATGTATGTCAGAGAAAATATGCCCTCGACATCATCTCAGAGGCCGGATTGTTGGGAGCAAAGCCTGTGGACTTTCCCATGGAACAGAATCATAGGTTGGCATTGGCAGACGGGCCAGACCTGTTGGACGGTGAGCAGTATAGGCGTCTGATCGGACGTCTGGTTTATTTGGCTGTCACGCGACCAGACGTTGCCTACTCTGTACATGTCCTATCTCAATTTATGCAAGCACCAAAGGAGGCACATTGGGAAGCAGCTTTGCGAGTAGTGAGATATTTGAAGAAGTGTCCGGGTCAAGGTATACTACTTCGGTCGGACAGTGCGTTGCAGTTGGAGGGGTGGTGCGACTCGGATTGGGCAGGGTGTCCAATGACGCGTCGGTCGGTGACTGGATGGTTTGTGTCACTTGGTATGTCGCCAGTTTCTTGGAAGACCAAGAAACAGCATACTGTTTCTCGGTCGTCTGCTGAGGCAGAATATCGATCGATGGCAGCTCTGACGTGTGAGTTGAAGTGGTTGAAACAACTACTACGCGACTTGGGGGTGACACACGACCAAGGCATGAGGATGTATTGCGACAGTCAGTCTGCGTTGCATATTGCACAGAATCCGGTGTTCCATGAAAGGACAAAACACATCGAGTCAGATTGTCATTTCATTCGAGATGCAATCAAGGAAGGGATCATTAGTCCGTCGTACGTGTCGACGAAGGTTCAGTTAGCAGATATCTTCACCAAAGCGTTGGGGAAGGCGCAATTCGAGTTTTTTTTGAACAAGATGGGCATTCGAGATCTACATGCTCCACCTTGAGGGGGGATGTTAAGATATGTTAAGATATTAGATATTATTCTGTGAATATTCTGTAGAGTCCTAACTATGGTAAGTTACTTAATGTGTACCTAGGGTTTAGGTAACTGGGTTGTACTATATATACGTGTGTTATTAATGAGAATAATACGAGATTACACAATATTTGACAGTAATGATAGTAATGAAATTTATATTTAAATTTGAAATTGACGTATATGTTTGTGATCATTGAAACTTAACCCTATTCAGTTTAGGGGTGATGATAAAGGTCGTAAATTGCGACAACATTTAGTTGTCGCAATCTTACGTGTTGGAGTTTAATTGGTACATGTATGCGCCATGTAGGCTATGCGTCATCATGATATTTTTACTATCAATGCAATATATTTACTATGAAATTATGTAAATACGGTAATCAATATAAAGAAGGAAACAAATTAGAATATTAAGATTTTCCTACCTTTTTTTGAAACATGTATAATAGAATATATTAGTTAAATATTTTAATTTCCTATTTAAATCGCGACACATAAGCATGCCATGTCATCATTGTAACACGGGTTAAAGGTCGCATGTTGCGACCTTTATCATTTTCGTTCAGATTATACACACGAAAAGCATGATCGATCTACATTGAAAACAATAAACGATTCGATCATATTTTAAAAAATAACAATTAATTAAAAGGAATTATATTTTGAATCCGATGTAGTATAAGTACGTGTATGTTGTAATTGCATAACATGATTAACATCAACATTATAGTAAATTGATTGATTTATAGAAAGAAAGAGTGGTGGTATTACCCACAGATTTGAAGCCAGGCGTTTTTATGTCTCCTCGAAGACATGATGTGATGTAAGAGGCGTGTATTATACTTAATCATCAATTAATCATAGTAATTAGTGCATCATTTTCTGAGTTAGCTATACTTATTAAATAGCTATACTTATAATAAGACTCGAACTAGGGTGTGCACATACGGGTTCGGTTACCCGTTAGAAATTTATTTCGGGTACCCATTAGTTTCAGTTTTCAAGAATGCCGACCCTAAACCGTATCCACAAGTATCGGTACCCGCTTTTTCGAATATCGGGTTTTTTCGGTCGGTTCGGTCGAGTAATAGTTCACATTATTTTGTTAGAACTTCCTGTGAAAACTGTAATCATGTAGAGTTGTTGAAGATAAAAAAAACCACCTATAAACATGTTTATGAACTCTAAATATCTGATTCATACGACACAAAGGTTAACAAAATAAGAACAAAATAATACAGAAAGTTAGCAACGTAGCAACTAGAGCAAAATTATCCAGCTTTAATAGATCACCATATGCATAATCCAACATCAACAAGACCATTAATTAATTTCCAACATTCTTAACAACAAGAACAATACACCAATCCAACGAACATCATGTTAATTTCGGTCGGTTAGGTTAGCCGTTTTTCGGGTCGGTTACCCGCATTTTCGGTTCGGATTTTTTTAAAATGCAAAAACCCCAACCCTAACACTATTATTTCGGTTCGATTTTCCACTTTTTCGGATCGGTTTTTTCGATTTTCGGGTTCGATTTCGGTTTTCCGGATTTTTTACACAGCCCTAACTTGAACACAATAATGTCGACTAGTTGAAGGTAGATATTTATGTAAATTGAAGTTATTGTGATTGAAATTAATGTTTTGACAAATTTAATGCGAAGTACGTGGTATGGTACGTAACTACGTATGCAGTATGAATCTTGTTAAAGTACAATAAATCTTGCAAGTCTTGATACCAAAGATATTAGATATCGATATGAAAGTAACAGATTTTAATTTGGCTACGATCAGAATTTCCTAACAACTTGGTACGAAGTCCTAACTCCCAAGGTGTTTGCAAAAGGTATAATAAAATTAGAATTTATTCATCTTAATAGAATAGAAAATGACATATAACGAAAAGTGGATGAATAAAAAGTAACATACTAACATTATGAGGGACTTGATTGTGTGTATTTAATTTTAGAGTTGCCTTATTTCATTGCTATAGAAAAGGAAATAGATCTATCAATCATTCAATTGGCTTATTTGAAAACTCAAGTTTGAAATGTGGATCCAAATTTCACGACTTCAGTTTGTTTTATGCTATAAAAAATTTGTTTGTCAGACAACCACCGGTGGAAATGTGTTCATCCGTTGGTCTTTTAACCCTATTTACGACGCAACTGGCAGCGACACAAATGACTTTAGCAACAAATTCCATCACTTTTGCAAATTCAGCGTCGCAAATGAACACTTTTCAACTAGTGAACCAGACGACTTCCAAATTCCACAACTGCATCGGGGAATGCATCTTCTTGATGGCCTGGTTAGGCCTGGCCCCCTGGACGAAAATTTCCGCAGAGTATTTTTAATTCTGATTCCCCCTAAAATTTTAATATAATTGTATAAATTATATACCATTTTACTTAATTTTTCTATCAGCCACCCGTAAAACTATTTAATACCCATTACCCGCCAGTCCGCCACTCCTATGGAGTACATGAAAACATCGTAGGAGCGGCTTGCCACGTTTGATTTTACTTATTATTCGTTCCTTAGACAATACGTCAATATTTTGTACTCATAGAATTTGAATTTAGTTTAGTGGTTTTATACGATGAAGACACACGAGTCGAGTAGGAGTAAGACAGTGCATGGATTTGAATAATTCTAAGTACAAATCAGATCCGCCATCATCATCGTTCACAAATACTCCACTCTCGACGCTCCCTCCTTTTGTCATCGTTTTAATTTGAAAATTGCGACCATCTTCTAGGCCCCAATATATGAAAAAAAAATAAAAAAAATATGCAAATGATGTTTTTAGTGAATTAGGTACGAAAAGAGGGGGCGCACGTGCCGGGTCGCATAGGTCCACGTGTTGGGCCCCTCGTGTTCCGCGGGCCGTGTCTAGAACAATCATAGTCATGTCATATCGGGTTGCTCATAAATGATACTCATGCACAACCCATCCCACGTACCGTATTAAAAAGATTTTCTTACTAAATTAGAGATTTTTTTTGTTATTTGCATAAAAATAAGCTTGCCGACTTTAGACAAATTAATTTGTTTTTTAGGGAATATATTTAAATAAAATAAGATAATTAAACATAACAAAGCCTAACAAATAACAATGCATATTGGCATATTATATTGCATTTGAAATTAATTAATCAAGTTTTTGAAAATTGAAAGAACAAGATGGATCCAATGTCACAATGTGAGAGAATTGTGATATTCCTATGTAGACATACACTTCCTTTGTTTCTCAATTATTTACAATAAATTTTTCAGATACTTTGTAAAAAATAATTAGGCTTATCATGTTCTACCTTTAAAGCAGATGTGCAATAGTTCGGATTACAGTTGTTAATTTTTCCTAGAATATTAATTTCACATTGTTTTTTTAAATCAGTACACGGCAAATCTTATATGGAAAGTTGGAAACCCATACCTCATAAAGTAATCTTATATTGAAAGTTTGAAACCCATACCTCATAAAGTAATAATAGAGTCGAGTTTTTCATTCGGGGTTGTTCAGATTGAGAGAAAGTATTTTCGGATATCTGATATGTGCTTGCAAATGCATATCATAGCAAAAGACAAAGTAGGAAAAAAGACAAAAAAGAAAATGGTACTTTTTTTTGCCAGAATGATACTCCCTCTGTCTCTTTTTTTTTTTTTTACGTTTGACATTTTTCACGCGTTTTAACGATTAATTAATTTGCATCGAGATTCCTCTATTTTTTTATTTAAACAAGATAAATTACGTTTATTTATAATGTTTTCACTTTTATCAAAATTCTGATATTGGAAAATGAGAAAAAATTTAATGTTCCAAGGGAAAAGTGTGAGAGATTAAATGATCCAATGAATTTAATTGGTTAAATTAATAATTGGACACAAATTTTGATAGAATATTAAGTCATTTATGTGATAATATAAAAGGAAATGTAAAGAACATTTTGAAATACCCAAAAAGGAAAACGTAAAGAACAAAAAGAGACGGAGGGAGTACTTTTTTAATACTATGAACTATCAATTTGGCCCGTGCAATACACGAGATCATTTTATAAAGTGTTAAAATAATTTACATTGCCCGACATACGACAACTTTTAGGTATTATGAACTTTTAAATTATTTATGTAAATTCGTAAATTTTGTTTATTACTTTCACCCGTAAAACTGTTAAATAAATAACATTTAAGGTTATTACTAAATTGATCTAACTAATATTTAAAGGAAACAATCAACAACTTCGTCCTCTAGATTTTTAATAAAACTCTACATGGTAGAGTTGTATATAAACCGTACATTTTAAAATCAATGGCTCATATTGATGAGAAAAAATAAGGGGAGTTTTGGAAAGATAATATATGAACCATTGATTTTTTATTCAATGGTTGATATCCTCAAACTCTACCTTGTAAAGTTATTTTAAAACTCTAGAGGATCCAAAACCATATAATATCTATGACAAAATAAATGATTATTAAAATAATCATAAACATTGACGAAAATTGAGATTTGGTCATAGAAAATTAAAGAAGATAGATGTGATGTGACACATAACATAAAACCCACACACACCTCGAGAAAATGTATGATGATAATTTTTTTTGTGTGGAAAATGAAGATTATATAGAGTTGATGGTGTGGTGATATAATGAAATGGTTGGTAGTTCAATTTATTTATAAGGAGTGCAAGGAAGATGATAGGTGATGGTTTATTTTGATGAGATATTTAGTTTTCTCTTTTTTTGTAGTTAAGAATTTAAAAAGACTATTAACTTATACAAAGTAAATATTAATGTTTATTGTTTATTGTTATTGTTATGGAATATTAGTTGATTAATATAATTTAAGTTAGTTTCTAGGAGTTAAGGCAACGTTTAGGGTCTAAGTTTTTAGTTTTTTCACCTTTTGGGGTCTAAGTTTTTTTTCTTTCACCTTTTGGGGTCTAGCTTTTGTTTTCAAGTTAACCCTTAACTCATACTTCAAATAAAAACTATAAAATTTTATTTTAATTGACAAAAAAGTCAAATACTAAATATAATATTTAGAACACAATTTAACAGTCAATTCTCCTCAAAAGAGAAATAAAAATATAAAGAAAATTTCTCTCTATAATAATTGCTCTTCTCTCACTCTATTGCTTACCTCTTTCCTTGTCGGAAATTTAGGAGCTCTCCTAATCAGGGTTTTCACGTCGTGAAGTATTTTTGTCTGCGAGTACTGTTTTTTTCGTGAATTTCCTTGTTCGAATTAGGTTATATTTTTGTGTATTATCTATTTCAATTCGTATTATATTATATTCATTACTTTATTGCTAATAACAAAAAAAATTCCAGATAATGCATTAACAATATTCATATAAATTTAGTGAAGATTTTATTTAGTTTGGAGGCTATTCATACAATCAAAAAATTCCAATAGAAAAAAGTGAAATAGTTTTTAATCATAATTTTAAACAATATATTTTTTTCTTTTTACTTTTGTATATTTTAGTCAAACATATGAATGAACAATATTAATCCAAAAAAAAATTGGACAAGATATAATGGGTTTACGTTTTTAGTCAAGTATCTATATTTTTAAGTGTCAACTAGTTAAATTTGGCTGGAAAATACATACTATATGCACCCAAGCGGTGAAAAAAAGAAAGTTGAAACCCAAGCGGTGATCGAAAAACTTAATAACTTAGATCTCATGTGCTTTCTTAACTTCGAAAAAAAATACTCGCCGGAAAAGAATTCGCGACGTGAAAACTTTGATAAGGAGAGCTCCTAAATTTCGACAGGGGAAGAGGTACAATGGAGTGCGAGAAGAACAATTTTTTAGAGAGTTTTTTTCTTTATATTTTCATTTCATTTTTGAGGGGAATTGACTGTTAAATTGTGATTTAAAAATATATTTAGTATTCACTGTGTTTTTGCCATTAGACTATATTTTTATACTTATTTATTTGAAGTATGGTTAAAGATGAGTTAAGAGCGAGATAAATTATTTGAAAACTGAACCTAGACCCAAAAAGGTGAAAGAAAAAAACTTAGACCCCAATAGGTGAAAAAACTAAAAACTTAGACCTCAAATGTTTCCTTAACTCAGAATAAACAACTTAAAAGACACATAACAAAAATATACAAATAAATAATCATAACTTAATGAGCTAACCTAAATTATACTTCCTCCGTTCTTATTTACATGACACAATTGGATTTATGACACTATTCACACAAGCTCATTTGACTTCACTTTGTGATTTATATTTAAGAACAACATAGTCGTGTGGGTCTTATTAGATCCGTCTCAATAAATATTTTTTATATATCAACTTTTTATAATTTTTTCTTATCCATAATTAGAGATATTGACGTTTGAAATCATGCATTGGCAAACGTGCCTAAATAATTGTGTCATTTAAAAAAGAACAGAGGAAGTATTAATCAACTAATATTCCATAACAATAACAATAAACATTAGTACTTACTTTGTACAAGTGAATTAAAAAAATGAATAAATTAAGAGAAAATGAGTGAAAATTTGTAAATGTCGTGAGATAAGAGGGGTGAGGTAGTAATTTTCATGTCCAAAAATCTCTATTATATAAGGGAAGAGCTGAGGGTAATTTCGTAATCACACTTTTGGTGTCCCCTATGGAAAAGACAATAATACCCTCAGTTAATTCACAATTTAATTAATTAATGCCCCTACTAATTACAAATTTTAAATTACTACTCCATTAATTATAAAAGGCAATATAAAAGGCAAAAGGGAGTGTTTAAGACTTTAAGTTGATAATCAATATCTTATAATTACGTTAAATTATTTTAAAAAATTGGTGGGAATATTAGTTAATTACGGAATTATTATCGTTTGGTTTTTTTAAGTTTTCAATTTATGCATCATTTGCGTTAGTTTTCAAACTATGATCATGCATAATTGTCTCTATAAATTTGGTGGATCTCAATCTATCGTTTCGGTTTTTAAGTTTTCAACTTACGCCTTTTTTTGCTATAGATCTTTCATACCATTTTCTTAATTATTCGATTAGTTATTTTTTACGAAGTCTTGAAATAGGTATTAAGAAATTGGTTAAGATGCTTTCAAAAGAAGAAAAAAAAAGAGGTACGATAGTAAATATTAATTTCTCAATATCGACCTACATGCATTCTAAAAATTCACGCACGCATCGAGTGCATAAAAGACTAGTAATATAAAACACAACGTAAAAAACATTATAAAACGGACTAAAACGGGAAAGTGTAAAAATAATTTTGAAACGCAAGTCATATAATAATGATTTGATATAAATTAAATACAAATATCACATAATTTTAAATCAACTAATAGTCATATAAGAAGATAATAGAAAAGGACAATTATAGATTTTTTTATTTTTTTTTTAACACTTAAACTAATTCATTAATTTTAAGTCATACAACACTTATACAACATAAACCTAAAAACCTTTAAAAAAAACAGGATAAACCTAAAACCATAATCATGATAGTTGAGCATAACTTGGTAGGACATAAAAGGGGTTGGGGGAAATGCCGAAATGGACATAATTTTGAAACATGATTATGTAGATGGCAAAAAGCAAATGCAGATACCAATTGAGGTTGGCATGAGTGGTTAAGGGCTTCTTGTTCCTTAACCAAGGTCTCGGGTTCGAGCCTTGGGAATGGAAAAATCTCAACTGGGATGGATGCTGCCCATTGAGGTACCCATGCAAACTCCCACGCGAGATTAGTCCACTCGCTGAAGGCGGTGGGAACTCCTCGTAGTAGAACCCAAAGAAGCAAATGCAGGTTAACCACTAGCAATAAGAACAATGTCAATAACACCACACAAAAAGCGACCAAAACCACCTTGATCATGATCATCACTTGTACTCTTCCCTGACAAGCACCCAACATGAAGATGAACATTACAAATTTCACAAACATACCTCCAACTTTTACATGATTTGTCACAAACATCACATTTCCTAGATACCATTAGTTGAAGCTTCAATGTATGAGGAGGATGAATGGTATGATTTGGCAAATACTCAGGTAACTGACTACAAACAGGATGCACGAAAAAACTGCATTCTTTACACCTGTAAACCACCCCTTTGATATGGTTTTGACAAAGGTGACATTTGTGGAAAGGAAGTTTGGGTTTCTTCATTAGTTGGAGAATGTGTTGTGGGTGTGCAAAGGAAGCTGAGATCGTGTCTGGGCAAGTCCTGCAGGTGGGATGGATATTGACATTGCATTTCTCACATTTGGTATCGAGAGCCTTCTCCCTCACACTTGCAGGATTTGCACACGAATGCTGCGTATTTGTAGACTTCCTTTAATGGATGTTTTGTGTGTTTCTTGTGTTGGATCCATTTAGCTTCACCTGAGCTAAACATGGGTGCTTACTGCTTATGCAAAGGGGGTTGGGTTGGGTTGGGTTGGGTTGGGTTGAGGGTTGACAGGGTAGGGTTCCTTCTTTTATACAAGGGGTAGAAGTCCTATGTCCCAATTACTTGTCCCACTACCCACTATGTGTGGTGTGGCTGTGTGCCTGTGTCCTGTATGATTTTTACTCAAGTATTACATCAGCGCGATTATATCAGCGTGATTACATCAGCAAGAATGGTAAAAAAAGTAATGTAACAAAATAATTTTATTGATATTTGAATGTTTGGGTACAATATCTGTTCCGCGGTTGACGGTGACACGTGTATGACACTGGATTTGGTTTTAGGGTGACAGTCGTTTGATGACGTCAACCTAAGTTTGAGTTTAAGGTGACAGTCGTTTGATGATGTCAACCTGAGTTTGAGTTTAATGTGACAGTCGTTTGATGACGTCAACCTGAGTTTGAGTTTAGGGTGACAGCCGTTTGATGATGTCAACCTGAGTTTGAGTTTAGTGTGACAGTCGTCTGATGACGTTAACCTGAGTTTGAGTTTAGGGTGACGTCCGCTTGATGATGTCAACCTGAATTTGAGTTTGGCTAAGCAGTCGGCACAAATTTGATGTGTTTATTGACTACTTTTAGAGAGAATTCCCATATAATTTATAGGCTCTTGAGAATAATGAAATTCTAGTCCCCGCTACTGAAGTAGAAGAATAGTATTTATAAGAGATGGAGACTCCTTTATTGGACTTGATAGGTTTGGGCTCGGGCCTATTTTGTTACTTGAGAGTCTTTACCCTGGTCCATTTGATTTGTTTATTTTTGGGCTAATAACATGGACTAGCCCAAATGTTCACGACCCAAATTGCATTTGATTGGTTCGGACATTTAGTTTAGGTGGGCTTAAATAATTAAAAATGGATTATAATATGATTTCGGTCCAAATTAATTAATTTAATTAATTTGTAATGCACTATAAATTTTTAGTGTCTACACATATGTTTGACTAAAACATACAAAAGTAAAAAGAAAAATATATTGTTTAAAATTATGATTAAAAACTATTTCACTTTTTTCTATTGGAATTTTTTTGATTATATGAATAGCCTCCAAACTAAATAAAATCTTCACTAAATTTATATGAATATTGGTAATGCATTTTCTGGAAAATCTTTTGTTATTAGCAATAAAGTAATGAATATAATATAATACGAATTGAAATAGAAAATACACAAAAATATAACCTAATTCGAACAAGGAAATTCATGAAAAAAAAATAGTACTCGCCGAAAAAAATACTTCACGACGTGAAAACTCTGATTAGGAGAGCTCCTAAATTTCCGACAAGGGAAGAGGTAAGCAATGGAGTGAGAGAAGATCAATTATTATAGAGAGAATTTTTCTTTATATTTTTATTTCTCTTTTGAGGAGAATTGACTGTTAAATTGTGTTCTAAATATTATATTTAGTATTTGACTTTTTTGTCAATTGAAATAAAACTTTATAATTTTTATTTGAAGTATGGTTAAGGATGAGTTAAGGGTTAGTTAAATTACTTGAAAACTAAAGCTAGACCCCAAAAGGTGAAAGAAAAAAAACTTAGACCCCAAAAGGTGAAAGAAAAAAAACTTAGACCCCAAAAGGTGAAAAAACTAAAAACTTAGACCCTAAACGTTTCCTTACCTCTGGTTTATAGTTATGATTATTTATTGTATGTTTTTGTTATGTGTGTCTTTTGGGTTATTTTATTTTTTTTTATTTTTTTTAATATGGGTGTCTTTTGAGTTTTCTCTATTTTAATTATAAAAAATATAGGAAAAATGTAGATGAATGAGGTGATGACACATGTCATTTTGTCACCTATGGTTACAGTTTTTAAATACTATGTATAGATGGTACTTCCTTTTTTGTCTTTTAGCTATTTGTCTTTTAGCTGATATATGTGTTGCCACACATATCTGATATCCGAAAAAACGACCCCTTCAGATTAGTCAGTTATCTTTGGTCTTCAAGTTCGTCTAGGTCGAAAGGTGTATCTTTTATCGTTCGGCTAATCATTATCCATTGTAGTCTATTCACTAAGTTTTCTTGGAACCGAGACTGAATAGTTTGAGGTTAGAGTGTAGTATCGTTGTGTTCTTTTCGATTTCATTTCGTTTATCTCGTAGTCATGTATTTCATCCGAAAAGGGGAATCACCCGAAAGGGTGAGTTAGGTAGTCCGCCTAGTTTTCTTTCCTTATAAAAAATATTAAAAGAAATTATAAGAGTAGTACTTAAAAAAAGGATAAGATCACTACAATTAAAAGTAATTGGGACTAAAAAAATAATTAGTCTAATTGAGCCCACAAAGTGGGAAAATTAGCGAAGCATGATCTGTTTTAATAGAATAACCCTAGTAGCCTAATTGATTAGTGCCACTTTTACTCCAAAAGATCTAAAACTGCCGACTATATCCTCCTTTTCAAAGCCGAAAATCGGAGTCAAAGCTGGGCATGGGTCGGGATAGCACATAGGCTGCCAAGCCCGGCATGACACGAGTCTGTTGTAAATTCGACTCGGCATGGGAGGCACCACAATGGCCATGCGTGGAATCGTTTAAGAAATTTGATACGAGCCCGACAGGCTGACCCTCACATCAGCTCAATTATTTTTTAAGTAATTAGCAATAAATCTTAGTAACAGCTAGCACGACACGATCCGACCCGGCATGGCAAGCGGATGGGCCGTGCATGGTCTCATTTATGGACGAGTCACAAGAGTGGCATGAACCCAGCCCGACACGACCTTCCCTTGGACCGTTCAGGCACAGCCCGTTAGAACACGAGCCATGCTAGCCGGCACATAGGCCTACACGGCCCGATATGTGTCCATCTCTAGTAGCAGTTTATCATCCACATTTCCTGTATCTTTGTCATGACAAGCTTATCAGCTGTAATCAAAAGCATAACACAAGAGCTTATTTAGACTTCTTCATCTAACAAAACAGCTGAGACGGGAAATGAACCTTGATAGAAGCTGTAGTACAAGGTCTGTTTATTTTTAGCAATAATAGAAACCAGAACCACATTCATTCTGTATACTACTTTGTTGGCAAACGGGCGTTAATCACTTAACCAAATTCTTCAAACTAGAGAACTCTTCCTTATTATTTGTTGGAAAAAGAAGCAAAAAACAGAACTACAAAAGTACAGAGCCAAAGCGCCAAAGAATTTTGTATGCTACAAGCTCTTGAAGGTGACATAGTTGGGCTGCTTATTCAGGTACAAAGTACCAACCAGATAGAACCAGCCAAAATCACAGGAATGTAACACAAAACTCATGCTAGATCGTACCCTTCAGCTTTCCTGCTTTTTAGCTTCCCCTCGCACAGTAAACCTAACAAAGATCTCATAGCAACAGCCTACAAGCAAGACGGCAAAAGGCATTAATGGTTAGATGCAACGTGAAGCTACAGCAACGAAGTCCAATGATAGCAACTCTGAAGAAGATAAAGTGACTTTTTGACAAGTATTTGAGAAATTCTTTTACGGCCTGTTTGGTAGCCGGTAATAAATGGTGGGAATGAGAATGAATGTAACTTTTATTTGGCAAGAAAATAACATCATATGTCCATGGTAATGAAATTTTGTATGTGTTTTTCTTCATAAATTTGCATTCCCACCTAATACCACTCCTCAGATGGTAATGGATGGTAATGAAAATTTATAAAGAAAAAGAGATAATTTTGAGCGAACTAGCATTACCATGAGAATGGATATTGATTTTCCTTACAAATTTACATACAAATTCATTCCTGTTGACACCATTTATGACCGGCTATCAAACGCGCCGTTAGTAGATAAGAATGATCACTGAATTACATATAGCTGCCAGGACATTTGCAAAAGAACCTAGGGAAATGGAAGCCTAATAGGACTAAGCACCTGAACAAAGTCACAAACTAGAAACAGAATATTAAAGCGATGTATTCAGATGCCATTATCCAGAGTGGTGATTTAGGCCCTCCAAAAGATTACATTGCTACGGCCTCTGTTTATGATATGAGAGCAAGGATACTGCAATTATCCACAGTCTAACCTCTTCCAAATCCTTTCTATAAAAACTAAAAGAACCCCTTTTTTATAAGTAATAAAGAGATAACACAAGTTGGAAGGTCATAGTGTAGGACAGTTTTGTTAAAGGCGCAAAGTGTCTACAAGCTCTGAAGCTTACTGACAGTTTTTCTCATAGACATAAAATGGAAGATGTTTTCCGCTTCTAATTTTACCACGTTAATTAAGAACATTGAATAAAACAAATTACAGCCTGCAGGCTGCAGCTTGCAGCAAGGGAGAAATTATCTGATGCTAAGGAAACAGTATCAATCTTAAGAAGACAGAAAATAGCCACATAGTCTTGCAGCGTAAAATTAAACACTAAAGTTAGCTAATCAGCAACCCTTCAAGATGGTAAGTAGTGCACAAGTCATTGTACTTTTTTAAGGTTATCTATCACATCAGCTTCCTCCCCCACCCCCCTAAACAAAATACCCCCAAGGTAAAGGAAGACACGAAAAGAAAACCAAGGAAATTCAATACATCTCAAATTACTCTTAGAGAACAGAAGCATACCGGCCACAACAATGATTTTGAGAACATTTCCCACTTTTTTAATTTGCTTTACGCTCTGAGTACTTGACTTGAACCGATTCAATGCTGCATCCTTTTCCAACAGCTGTGAGGAGATTAGATAACTTTATCAGAATGCAATGGAAAATCAAATCTTCAAAATCTTATACGACTTATCCCTGCAGCCATGGAATCACGTGTTCGTAAAGTGGAGACAGATATTATCTATGAAGAAAGCATTGCTGTAGGGTGTAAACAAGCTTTTCAAGCTATTATGGGAAATAGTTATAAAATAGTTCAGAGTTAGTTCACCAATCCTCAACTGACAATCACAAATACTCTGTACAAAATGAGACTAAGGAAACTAAGAAGCAAATTTGAGGGGCGCTAACCAGAAAGAGAATAAAAACTGTAGAGCGGCAAAAAATTTACAAAATTTGTCCTTCATTCCATGAAGGATCTGTTTTATAGCAGCTTTGAGAAGGCTAATATTTCCAAAAGGGTCATATCATATCAGGGGCGGACCCAGGAATCTATAAATGGGGGTCTAAAAAATTTATGGTTTTTTACTTTCTAATTTCTCGTATTTGCTTCTTTTAGGGGGTTAAAGTGGATTGGTATGTAGTAGAAATATTAAGAACGCCATAATAAAATATATGAAGGATTTATGAACTTTAATTTTGGATTTTCATAACAATAAAACTCAACACCTAGTCCAAATTGCAACAATAACTTAGCGCGATTTCAATTTACAATTGATAAAACGAGTTTTTCATACTTTGACGGAGATTACCTTTATTACAATAATTGCCACTAAACAAATAGCACACCATGACACTAATAAAAAAGGAACATCATTTTTAACGCTTATGGAGAATTACGCTATTATATAAGATTAAATTAATTAACCCTATAAGTCTAAAAAACATACAACTATAAGACTATAAGTCTATAAAAGTGGAGTATAAAAAAATATTACTATTTTTTTGTGTTTTTGTAAAAGCAAAATCATGAACCATTATAGGAAAAATATATAAAAAAAACAATGAAGGAAAAACGACTTGCAAAGGGAAAAGGAAAAATAAAATAAACATGAAGAATTTAGAAGATCTACGAAGGACAAGTAAAAGACAAAAAAAGGGAAAAAAAATGAAAAAAAAGGAGAAAAAAACACATTTAATATCCTTTTAGGAGGATTTGAACCCTGGCAACATGTGTAACATAGAATTCAAGTAACCATTATGCTACAAGTGTATTTCATTGTCATCAATGTACGTTAATTACAGATAAGTTAACTATTTTACGTGCAATTAATTACCCTAATATTAATTTTACAATTTTTTTTCAAAAAGAATGGGGGTCCCTTTGGACCCCTCCGGGTATCCGTAGGTCCGCCCATGTTTCATATAGAGAGGAAAACATAGAATTGACATGAAGAAAACTGCATCAACCAAACAGACTGCGAGAGTAAAGATAATGAGATCAAAATAAAGAACACTTATTAAATTACTTTCATCTGCACCAAGTAGTTTGAGTAAGTTTCCTTCGAATCCCAAATATAAGTCATTCTATACTACTAATGCAATATTAAACTTTAATTTACAAATCAAAATAATAGTACATCATTTTTTAATATCAATGCAATAATCATTTTCATATTTCAATGAAGTATAGAATGCTAGTCCAACAACACCAATGTGGTTCCAACCAAATCTAATGAACTATTAATATGCATGACTACTGCTAAATGAGTTAATTCGGACGGGAAGGAGAAAAATAATTCTAATTTCCATCAAAAGAAAAGAAAAACTATGTAAGATGCCTTAACCTCTAGGGACAGGAAAAATGAGAGATGAGTAGATGAATATCCATCGTTGCACCCGAAAGTCAAGAATATTGTCAGCAATTACTATCCCGCGGACCCATAATATAGATTTACAAAGGGAAGCTGAATGTTCTAGACTCAATCTTTGGGAACAAAAAAGCTGTTACACAGTCAAATGGCCTCTTTGTTGCACGGGTACAAGTCTTGGGTTCAGAGGTTTCATACTTCACCCCCACAGTATCAAAAGCCTACACAATGCTCAGGAATTAAGAACTTGAACTGTAGAAAGTTGTAAGAGGTTGGTCATTATTCAGAATACCACAAGGTTTCAATAAAAAAGGTATCATAAACTAAACTCTAAATGGCCACTTTGATATACTGCTCAAGGACTGGAATCATACCGGAATGGAAAGTTGTGGTAGTTGATCTTTTTTCAGAGTTAACCACAAGGTTCACTCACAAAGATGTATCATATTCTACAAGGTAATTTTGATATAATTCCATAGTGGATTCCAAACCCAGAAGCACTATTATTATACTGTTGACTCTGCAACAGCTGTGAACAGACAGAGGGAATGGGTTATAAATGAACACGCCAATTGTTTCGTACTTTTGAGAGAGAAAACAAGCAACAATCTCCCATCTATTCTTTCCTTGTAGGTTCTCTGATGTTCACCAAATACTCCAGGTGTAAAAATGAACAAGCCAGCATGTGCTTTTTATTTTTATGTCCGTTCAATGAATGTTATAGCCTCTAGGTGTCCTAAAAAAGGGCTTTTAGCGTGATCCAAACTATTTTCTTAAATTCAGAATGCCTACAACTACGAAGAGAACTAAAATAGATATCCTTTATTGAATAAGGTTCAGTATCTCTCTTAGAGTCTTAGACATTCACTCTGAAATAGAAATTCAGAATCTAAAGGAGTACCAAACTACCAATACTATTATCTGCATTTAAGTACCACTTTTCAAATATGTTTACCAAACCAGTGAAATCTACTTTTCAATTGATGAAATACCTTTAATCATATTAGTTCTAGAAATCATATTTTAGCTGATTTTTTTCTATTCTTCTCTACTCCTAAGAGTAAGTTCCAAGTCCCACGAGTGGGATCCCCTTTTAACAGTTCACCATTTGCCCAAAGAACCAGGGTGAAAGAACCAGGTTGAAGCCAGCAGAGAGAGCTCAGTTTTCCCAAAAAAATGGTTTCAATCTAGTTTCCAGCCGACTGCTGAGCTCACTCTGGCTCAGCAGCATTACCCAGGTTGCGAGCCACCTTCTGATTAGGATTCCTGTTTAAGTGGGTAAACAAAGAGCTCCTTATTCAAGACTACAGAATATAGCTTGGAGCAATGTCGAGTTCTTTTGGAGAAAAAAGAAAAAGTAACACAGGGCTTTCTGACACACAGCAAAAACTCAGGATCTAACGATATATTTTTCAAAAAGGGGGTTTCAAATTTGAGCTGAAACAAAGGTGTAAGGAGGCATGTAGTTCAAAATATATTATGAAGTACGGTTTGGGTTTTGGTATCAAACTCATGGGTCTAGAATGTGGGACCTAGAAACACAAACCTACAAGCAGCTACTCAGGAATTTATTTACAGGCCACTAATACTCCTACAACTCAAGATCTGCTTATTGGCCGGCTTACTGCCTTAAATTTTAACAAGAACGCTACAAATGCCAAGGCACTCTTCTAATGTTGACACTTAGCTCTGGATCCAATGAGCTGAGGGCACCAAGAAAATTCATGTTAACCAAATCCATTCCTTCTGTTCTCCATTTCCTTGTCCATTTTAAGAACAGCTTGTTGATTGACGAATAGAAACCAGAATTCAGTAATATAATAGCAAGTATGTGTTCCTTAATAGACAATGGGGTGTCAAATAATCTAAAAGCATTATTGTGAACCCTAGCGCCTTAAGTCAATGATCCATCCACCTCCACAGCTCTACCTCTCACCTTGCACCCTAAACTTGATGTGATGCACTTTGGTGCACCAATATACACTGCCCTTTTATAGCAAATCTCATATTTTTCCAGATGCCACGTCTCTCCTCATGATGCTACTGAGTTGGATAAAGCATTGTAATGATCTTTGTGGTCCAATTATCTCAAGGATCTTATGCCCCATTACCTGCAAGAACACATTCCCTCCCCCCTCCATCTAGTCTGGCTACCTATAACTGGGTCTATTTAGATTTTTGGTGGTTCCTAGACTTCCTACTTTGTTGGAGCCTGGACAGCTTTAATATAGAGCATACAACAAACACCGTGAGAAGAGTAGACTGAGGATGGACATTACCAGGAAACAAACAAGCAAGTCTGTCTTTTTTATCCAAAACATCAATACAACTTAATCATCAACCACACTTCCTGACTACATTTCCAAACCTCAATTCCCCCACTTCCTCTCTATAATCATCAAGCCTCCGCCACACAGATCATCCTCAATCTAAACACAATAAACATCTATGCTATAACCAATTCAACATCTAAGCTATTAAATCATCACCAACAACTTTAATTAAATCCCAAATTCTAATAACAACAACTTGAATCATTCCAATTCCATCCACTCCACACAGCAGCAAGAAACTAATTAAATATAATCAATCTCAAATTCTAACATAATAGTATTCAACTATTCAAGTACTCACTCGATAATCACATCGACAAATCCGACGAAATGAAAAAATTGATGCAAAATCAAGGAGATTGAAAAAGAGGAGAGACAACATACATCTTTCTCACGCTCCCCGAGCTCGATGTGGAAATTCCGGCTCGGCTGCGCGAACAAGTTATCTGTCCTCTATAATTCAGAAATATAATACTCATATTACGAAGAGTTGTTTGCAATGAAGACTATGAATCGCATTTGATTAAAAAGGGAGTTGAGTGTATGAGTTACCTGAGGATGAGATCGTAGATGAGAGAGAACTGAAGATTTGAGAAAAGACGCCATTAATGGAATTCAATTTGCAGCTTCTGAAAATCGCAGAGGAATTGGTAGTGAACAAAAGTCTTCAATTTGATGCCAGTTTTCCAGTTTCGTGTTCCTTTGTTTTTGCTTGGCTTTTTTGTTCCTTTTTTTTGGGTCTGGACTTTGGAAAAAGGACTAAGAATTAAGGGATGGGTAGAAATGAATCAGGCCCAATGGCCCAGAGTTTACGAGACCACCATGGTACTACCAAAATCTCTGGAGTCTGGACGATACTTTGGGAAAGGTGTATAATAAATTTATTGTACACCAAGATAACTTTAACCTTTTTTTGTAACTTTAACCTAATTTTGATTAACTTTTATATTAGTAAAAAAAATTGATAAATAAATATTTTAAAGGGTTAAATAATTAATTTTATATATTATTAGTTAGTTTGAAGAAATAAGTTTTACTAAAAAATGAAAAAATTTATCACTGAAAAATAGATAACTTTTACATATACATATTTAACTTTTAAGCATTTTGAGTTAACTTTTACTCCGGTATACAATATTTATTGTACACCCATTGTAAATAAGAATTTGTGAAAATAAAATTAAAAATTAAAAAATTTGGTTTTTTTTTGGCATCTAACATGCATTTGTGGATGTAAGCAGGTTGTACATCATTTGTCATTTATAACTCTCTTCTTGAAACAATTATTACTCACTTGGTAATTGTATAGTAAAGTATAACTGATTGTATGTTTCAAATCGACTCTTATTTTTTGAAATGGTAAGAATAAAAGAAAAAATACAAGGAGACCCTCCTCACGAGGGGAATACTTAATGGGTCAAAAGTGATAAATAGGGTACAAATTAGAATTATTATAAAGATAAATCTTAGACATTATCTTGGCTAGTAGATGCAAGGTGCTCAACATTGACAATCCAATCAGTTGCTCGTTCCGCTTCATGATACCAATCGTTTTAATCATTAAGGCTCTGTTCTACTCACCTTCTATCCACTTATTTCAGAAAAAAATTAGTTTAGATAGACAAGTTAAAAAGTACTAAAATAAATTTATGAGTTCGGTTCAATTCGGATAAAATAAGTTCGAGAAAAATGAGTAAATCACGTAAATATAATGCAACAGTATTTCATTGATGTCATAATAATCATTGGGCCTTTTGCACACAAATGTTTTACGTGGATCAATTGTTGCCACGTTTCAAAACCATAGGCATCAGAAAAATGTTCATAAACAAAACAAAAAGAAAAACACCATAACAATTAACAAACGTCCCTGAAAAATCAGTTATTTTCCCTCCCAAAATAAAAAACAATGGCGTTGAGAAGTGCAATTTCCATCGGAAGAAGACGAGCAAACCCAGTTTTATTTTCAGCAACTTCAGTCTTTACAAATTCCAAGTCTCTCCCTCATTCCCATCGTTCATTTCCTTTCCATGTAACCAAACCTGGTAAATTTCCATTCTGGTAACTTTTTTGATTATTTTGTTAAGAATTTGATCAATACCCATGTTTAATTTCATGGTAATTTCTCAAAAATACTAATTGTATCAGTTTAATTTGAAGGGCTTCAGCATTCGATTCGCGCTATTCAAGGAACAACCGTGAATCCAATAACACCAAAGAGAGATGAAGAGATGAAGCAAGATAACAATGATCAAAATTGGAAAATTAAAATGTTGTATGATGGAGATTGTCCACTCTGTATGAGGGAGGTAAAACAAGAAGAAAAAAATATCAATTTATTGATTTTTGTAAAATTTTATTTATGGTTAAATGGTAAATAATAGATTGGAAAATAATTTTGTAAAATAAATTTTATTTATTTTGTTGAAATTTCTTTGTAATTAATGGATTGGATGATTACTGATTAGGTGAATATGTTGAGAGAGAAGGATAAAGAAAATGGAGCTATCAAGTTTGTTAACATAAGCTCTGAAGATTACTCACCTGAGGAGAATCAAGGCCTTGATTACAAAATTGTAATTTTTCTTCTGTTTTTTTTTTCTTTTTTCATTTTCGTGATTGACTGCAATAAAAACTCGAAAAGTAACTGATGTTAGCTGTTTTAATTTTCTTGCTGTCAGGTTATGGGAAAAATTCATGCAATCCTCTCTGATGGAACAGTAGTAACAAATGTTGAGGTAATCAAAATCAGTTGTTTGTTTCTGAAATATAAATCTGAATCTGCAAACCTCTGAAACAAACATAGAACTAGTCTGACAATATTGACTGCAGGCTTTCAGGAAACTGTATGAGGCTGTTGGCTTAGGATGGGTTTACGCGATTACAAAATACAAGCCTGTAAGTCCTCTGCATCACCTGTTGTCGATATCGATGCTCTTAAATTTTATGTTAATGGAAGTTGGGAACTTTTCTTGGTCAGGTTGCCATTGTTGCAGAAGCAGTTTATGGTGTATGGGCCAAATATCGCCTTCAGATAACAGGTAGCTGATAATACCTAGTGAATACTCTTTTTTCATTCTACAGGTTACTGAACATTTGTTCCAAAATAAATGTATGAAGATCATGTTTTAATTCTTTGCTTGATAATGAATATATTTGCTGTTTCAGGCAGGCCGCCTATAGAACAGATCCTTGAATCCAGAAGAATGAAGAAGGTATACATAGCAGCTAGATAAATACCTTGTATTCTACAGCTTTTTCTTTTATAATATCTAGATTGAAAACACCATAGTTTTATGATTTTTTTATTGAGCATAAGTTTATGCCATTTGAACACCAAAAACTCCTAGAAAGGCGACATTCTTCCTTTACATGTATTTTTTGACAATCTCTTAGTTTTCCTGCTAAAAAAGAAAGAAAAAAATCATATTCGATACTCCTTAACTAGACTGACTTCTTTTCTGTACAGGATGAAGTGTGTAATGACAGCAACTCTTGTAAAATGTGAAGTTTTCAAGCGATCCAGGAATGATCAGGATGTCTAAAACAACACTTACCACCTACAATCAGAGACTCAGAAGCCCACTACTTTATATTTCATAGTTTTATCTTCTAAAATTAGCTGATGTATACAAAAAGCATTTCTATATAGTAGATCTAGATGAAACTTGAGAACCATATTGTAAAACTGATATGCCAATTCCACACATTACTATATGTATATACCTCTGTGCTTCACTTTTTTATCTGCAATGTCTGTAAGAACTTGTCTATATCCACCTCTGAGCTATCTCAAGCTACATGAATTCTTCTTCATTTCTTCGCCATTTCTCTGACATCGCTTCTTCTATCTGAAAAAGGGATTCAGAAAAGTAAACAGAGATGTGAAGTAAAACTACATAATTAGTCCTAAAACAGCTGATATGCCAATTACAGATTACTCTACCAATCTAGCAAGTTGAATGACAATGTTTCAACTAACAACTTATACGATAAAAAGTCAGATACAGCAATAATCTAACGTGCTCTTCAAAATTATTTGTTTACAGGCCCCTCGTATTGATCAGGTAATACTTCCTCCATTTGATCCCGAATCCCTGGATCTTTTTTACCTTTCAAGTTTTGTATGTAACCTCCAGTTTTCATCATTACAATGCTAATATTCATGCTTCACAATTTCTAGCCACAGTCAATATGCCTCTTTTTTTATTTTGCAGAACATGAAAATATTTCGGAAAGTGTTTCTGACAGTTGTGATCAAATGATACTTTGTAGAATTACAGTACACACTAGGATACATGAATACAAGCATACCTCACTTTCCAGTTGTGCAAATGTATTGATAAAAACCCCATCATTTTCCTCTACATTAGAAAACTGATCCATGATTAACCCAAGATACTCAGAAAGCTCCAAAGGATACACGATAAAACCAGGAAAATCAGAAGACTGAACCTCAGGAAGTCCGGCCAAAACCAGAAATCTATCAGGCGTCAGAGGCAGAGTAAGAAGACCGCGATGAAGGAACCAATACAAGGAACAAACAGAAGCACAATTAGTAAAACAAAAAACTGCTTTACAAATCCCCATTTCCTTAGCCACATCAAGTGCCCAAGGGAGTAAAGAATCATAAACCAAACAGTCAACAGGACTGCAGAATTTTCTGAATGTCAGAATTAACTCAGTTAAGTAGGCTTGTAGACTATGAGCTTGCTTGAACCCACCTTCATCAAACCCATTTTGAATGGGCTCAATGGTTATGCCGGGGCCTTGGATGGCAGTGGCAGTTCCTCAATATTATTCAAACTACGTAAAATTTTAAAGATAGTTTCTCACAAATACTCATTTTGGGATAGTTTCTCACAAGAACTCGCTTCTTATTCTTATTCTTTCCCGTGAGAGCACCTTATTCCTCTTTTTCTAATTTTCATCGAGAATGGAGCATTTGGAGAATAAAACGCTAACGAAAGATTCAATACCAATCCCTCCAAACACATCCCATCAGAGATTAAAGGGACAAGAATATAGTAGAGATCATGTTATATAAAAAAATTACTGCATAAACAAAAACTTAGCTACTCATCTTCATCTTTGAACTCTGATCAATATGAAGCAATTATTGTTTTTTCATCTTACTGTGAGCCTCGACTTAAACACAACGCTCAGCGGGCTCTGCTACTCATAGAAATGCTTCTATACAAAGTACTAGCTCAAAAGATTGTGACTTCAATCACAGCACCTGATTTTTAAACCTGAGTTTTCGGAATAGGGCTTCAATATTTACAAAATCCCGTCTCGCCAGTCGCCACTGTAGGAAAAACTGCCCCTAAGATCACCGTCTTCCGGGTCCTGGCCAATCATAAAGCGAAACATGTACCTCTTAATTTCTCCAATATTAACCCTCGGGATTTGCCAAAATATACGGGTGATATATACAACCATCAGAACCTCCCACATAATGAAAGTACAGGAAGTCCCGGCTGAAGGAACTTCTAGATCCTGTATTTGCAATCAATCTAACGATATCTTTGTATCGTGGGGCAGGGTGTTCTCCTCGTAACCACTTGCCTCCTAACCCGAAACCATCTTAGAATACTCGAAAGAACTCTCCACCTTCTGTAAGCTTGTCCCCTAACAGCATGAGCTGGAGAATGAGGCGTTATAAAGCCACTAAATGCACTCTGTAAATCAGTCTGGGAATCCAAACCCATGTTTGTAGACTGAATAGTGGGGTAATCAATGTCCATAAACCCTAGATGTTCATCATCAGGGAAAGCTTGTGACATGGAATGAGAGGGGCAGAACATGGAACTACTGATTTGAACCGGGATATCAAGTGCCTGGTCGAATCTCAGGTCTAAACCATCTAAACCATGCAGCGGAAAATCATCTGGGCTGCCCAAGCATCCCAGTGAATAGAGAGGAGAGAAATTGTCAGGAGAAGATATGCTTGTTTGTGCATAATCGATACTGTTAGTGTTTATCCTTTGTGAACTCAAAACCTTGCTATTATCTGTAGTCTCTGTACTCAGAGGGCTTGCAGTTTGTGAAGACATGCCGACGAGGGAGTTCATGTCTTCAAATGAGATCACTCCATCCCAGTGTTGAAATGCTTCAGTTGCCATTCTTTGTGCATCAATCTGGAAAAGGAAATTTATCACAATTATGTCAGAAATAAAAAATAACATACAACTATGGCATATTGGCATGTCATATTTTATGGGGTAGCCTACCTTGTCGTTTTCAGATAGCTTATCAAGGGGAACATACTGGCTTTCCGAGTAAAATCCAATTACTTGTCCCACAACATTGAAGACCACACCATTCCTGTGTTGAGACACGGGTGAATAATACAAGTATACTCGGTTGTCTAGTACACATGTCCGAGCATGTTCTATGGTTATTTCCCACATCTTGGCAGACATACCAGAGCCCAGAATCTGAAAATATGACAACAACTGATGAGAAAAAAATCATGCTTGCTTAGGCGCAAGAAAAATGCACAAAGAACTCAAGATATACGTATACCACGTTACACGGTCCAGCCTAGGACTTGTGCTCTTGCTGAAAAGTATAAGATTCCAAGAATAGGTTTTATACGGTTGGCAGGAACCGGGTTCCGGGTAGATTCCATTCTAACCAGAGTGAATAGTTTCAATCACATTTTATCACAAGATAGGGAGAGGAAAACCAAGAATCCGATTTAGAAGGGTGTTCCACAAAGAGTCTTAAAATATAAAAAATTATGTGGTCTGATAATGTAATAGTCTCAGACTCTCAGTAACTGTTTACTACATGGTTGACACTCAGATCCCATCAGCTGAAGTGCAAGATATGGACATATTCAAACATATACACCAAAATACCAAATACACATGAAAGAAAACAATATAGTGGAAAATTTTGTCAAACTTTGAAGTCTAAGATTCTTACATTCCTGAGCCGTGCAGGATCCAGATGGAGCAAAATCAGGAAGTCCTTCACTGACCTTACTCTTTCTATGCTCAATCGTTTGTGGAATGCTCCATCTTTTCCAATCTTTTCCAGTCGCCAAACTTCATCAGTCAGAGATGGGGGATGATGTTTCTTATACACTGCAATGAGGTCCAAAAACTTTCTCAGACAACGAGGTAATTAAAAAAGTTGCTTTTATATAACATTCATCAATATATATTTTGTGTTTAATCATCATCAAACATCAACTGAACGAGCACATAATGTAACAATAATTTGCACATCAGTAGACGTAACAATAACTTGCACATCAGTAAGCAGATTCACATAAAAACTGTTTGAGAAAAAACCAGTTGATCATTTAGAAACAATCTCTATACTAGTCTTAGTTAATTGCAGGTCAGGATGCATTACATGGAACCTCCCTAGATGTCAAATGGCGCCAACAATAAAGTGATTAAAAAAAAACTGTATTATAAGCGTGATATATGCTACCTGATATAAGTAGATGACAGTCATGACACTACTCAAAGAGCAGACAGTTAAGTAGGTTAGTGGAATATTAATAAATGTATATACACATATGAATGCTCTCGAGCTAATTACCATGGTTTCGCATCATTGTAACTTTTTTTCTAGTAATCGATCTATGTGTTTCGTGGGAAATATATGAAGTGATTTAAGTATTCCTGTATAAAAAAGAAAATTTTAAAGAGATCTAGGTACTCACACTCTCCACGATGATCCCTTACAATGAAGGATTCTGTCTTTGCTTCTCTAATCCTAGCTCCATCGGAGTTTCCAATCACTCTTGCCCCTAGTCTGAATCTACGGCTCCTTGTCCAACTTGAATTATCTGTAAAAGATATTTCACCAACAGAACCAATGCCCTCTTTCAGATAGACATTTGCATCTCCTGTAAGAAGAGGTTTCTTCCCTTCCCGTTCTCTCACAATGTTGTTTTTAAATTCTTCTAATGTCCAGTTTTCTCCCTCATCACCATCAAAGTCACCTTCAAGAACTACAATTTCTACTTTTGCTGATGATTCCTGAGCATTCTGGACAACTTCATTAGTAGCAGCATCTGTAAGAACCACTTTAATTGCAGACCCATCTTCTCCTTCAATTCGAGTTCCAGTGAACACCGGAAGAGAGAGTGTACTCAAAAACTTTAGCTGCAGGTTTCTTGATTCAAAAGTAAATACATCTTCATCGGAATTCCTAAGGGTAACATGGAGGAATTAATTAAAATCATTTCATTAATACCACAACGAGCCTTTAAATAACGTCATACTTACCGCTTCAAATTCATGACATGCTTCCTTATTGCTGACTCCACCTCTTCCTTGACCTAAAAGAACGGGGGAAATCCATAAGTAGCCAAACATTTTAATAACATCAGAGACAAGTTTGACAAGATTGAGACATCCGCTACCTAAAGCCAGCAATCATCCCTAAAGTTCTCTCCACCCTCCAACTCTAGAGAAAACTTTAAAAAGGACACTAATGGCTTTTACATACGTGTATCTTCTTCAAAATGGTTAATGGTGATACATACATAATCAGTCTCAACAAAGCTCAGGGAAGTTGCTGGTCTAATATTGATAAAAGCTTTGAGCCCATAAGAATCTAGCATTTGTTAGAAAACCAAAAACCTTTTCATTTAAGTCGGCTTCACCAAAAGTTCCAAGCTAGTTGTTGGAGTATATTCTACGCTTAAATTTCACAATCTTCATAAGTCCAAGCCACTTTATGAACAAATTACTTAAGAAGCAATTAGCTTTAAACTTTAAAGTTGGCGTAACAACCATTAAGGTGTACTCACTGTAATGCAATACCATTGTCAGATAAGGGGGAAGAAAAACATAGCATCTATATTAGAAAGAACGGTAATAGAATCAAGGATAAACTAAAAACTACACATACTTCAAGATTGCCTAAATACCTCAAGTAAATGTGCGACAATCAACGGATAACATTGTAGTTTTAAGTGCACTTACAACTCTACGAAGCATAGGCTCCAATGCATTCTGGAAGCTCTTTTGTTTCATCACCTCCAGAACCACGCTAAAATATCAAGTAAAAGTATTGTTAGAAACTTCATCCACAACAGCTATCATGGAAAATCTTGAGCAATAAAGGCATTACAGAAAACAATTGAGTAGCAAATATACGCATGAATATATGGGCTCATAATCAGAAACAACTGCTCATGTCAATAGTCAAATTGCATCTATCCATTTCTAAGAAACAAAACTTAAGCTACAACCTAAAACATGGATGCGCATAAACCACATTCTGAAAGATGCAAAAAGCATAAGCAAAGCTTTCATAACAGAAGCCAAAATGGAAGTTCCATTTCCTTCTCCTCGGAATTCAGGCACTCCACTATACACGAGTGCTCCCTCTCACTTGAATGGAGTACAATAAACTTCTCAAGTACTGTAAATATCATTAAAATTTCATTTCCTTCCCCAGCTCAAGCATACACTTCCACAATCACTTTTTACATCCATGAGCTCTATAATGGATATCATGTAGCTTCTTCCCAAAGGGGAAACTATTCCATAACTACACTAGATAACTTCTTAGTTTGATTTTCATGATGATGCCACATCAATTACAAAAACATTTAAACACCATGGAAATCCTACTTTCTGATGCTAAGTGACTAATTAATAATTACAAATATTTCCTTTTTTAAAAGACTTCTCTACTTTGACAATGTAAACTGTTCCAGACTTCCAACAATGCTACTAGTTCTCTCTCAGTCTGACCCATTCACCTTGTTTTTCCAAACCCAGCTCTCACACCAACCAAAAAGATAAATACTTCGTATGTACTTATTGTAACCAATTTAGGAAACAAAACAACTTCCTCAAAACAAAAATGAATATGATTTCTCAGCAACATAGTGAAAAGGTTCTCTGATTATCCAAATTCATTCCCATAATCAAGACATGGCCACTAGCTCATTAGCCCAAAGATAGTAGACTAACACTACATCAAGCTAATTACCAAACCAAACAATGCCAACTACCCCATTATTCCCAAAATGCATAAGAAAAAATCCATGAAATACTATTGACTCTTAACTTGTACGCGCCTAAACCTAACCAGAAGATTGTTTATTGACGGAGGAATTATCATATGATTATCATAGTAAACATGAAATAATTATTGGTGCATGTATGTTTTCCTCAATTGGTATCATGTTTTCCATAACCCAGTCAAACCCAGTACCCAATTCCACACTACAAAACACACCAAAACAATCAAATTCACCATCAAAATAAACACAATAGAAAACCAAAACAAACAAAATTTTACCTTCTAAAAGAAGGAAGACTACTTTTCTGACGCTTATCATCAGGAATATGAAAACCCTCTAAATTCCCCTTATCAAAACCAAAACCAGAAGTAGAAGAAGAATCATCTTGAGTTCTTTTCTGAGACATTTCATCAAACACCTAGCGTGCAATAGTAAATCCCAGAAAACAACATGAAATACCAAACCAATTGTTGGTGGTATTTATAAGTAGCTGGGAAATTGAACAAGAACAAATAGAATCCAAAACTAGTTCTGTTGTTACTCGTACTACATCTCCATCTCCCCATAATCTGTCACACAAAAATTTAAACTCCGCCTTCTTCCTCAAGATTTGTGTGTTCTTTCGACAATAGGGGTTGTTTGGAAGGTATATAAAAGGGGGAATTTTTTTTTATTTTATCTGAATTTTTTAGTTTTTTTTTTTTTACTCAGAAGAATGGGAATTTTTGTTGGGGAAGAGAGTGGGGTGGGGTCCTTGGTAAGCGCGTTAAAGGTAGGGGGTAAAGAAAGGGTCATCCAAACCCGGCGTTATTCGTCTTTGAGGTTGACGTGTCATGCTGACTCATTTGTTTGTCCACGTCTGCTTGCATTACTAGGATGTCATATTAGAAGTACTAATCATATTTAAGAAAGTGGATTAGGCAATTTTAATTTATTATGGGTGAATTAGTAGGCAAACCATAGGGTGTTCTCTTCGCCGTATGAAACATAAACTTATCTGAACTGAATTGAACTGAACTGAACTTATTAGACTGATTGAATCTGATAGGACATGGCCAGACCTGATTGCAAAATACTTCCTTTATTCTTATTTATATGACACAATTGAGGTTTTGACATTATTCACACAAGCTCATTTGATTGCAATTTGTGATTTATACTTTAAAAAAAACATAGTCGTGTGGGGTCTTGTTTGATTTGTTTCAATAAATATTTTTTAAATATCAACTTTTTATAATTTTTTCTTATCCATAATTGTAGATATTAATGTTCGAAATTATATATTGGAAAACGTGACTAAATAATTGTGTCATATAAGTAAGAACAGAGGAAGTAATAAACTTGAAGAAGTCAACTTATAAGAACGGATTGGAACTTGTAAAACCTGATTATAACTTATCTGAATTTGTTGGAACTAATTTTTTTTAAAGGTGATTGAAGAGAAAGATCCTATGTTGTTATACAATATGGTATGTGGAGAAAAATAATAATTTCTCCAATACTATTATGATAATAGAAATGTTTTTAACAATATTGACTATGTAATTAGCTCACGACATCCAAACCGAATTTTGTATTCCAAATACGCAATGACAGTTGATTATTTTGGCCATTAGGATTGTTATAAGAATAAAATTGTTACATGCATAAAGGATCTTGTGTAGTTGTGTTAGTATTGCGAGTTTTGAGTTCTCAAAAAAAAAAAAAAATTAAAGGTTTGTACGTTATGCTTATTTTAACTTTTTTGAGTTTTTAAATAAAATAAATTCGGATAAGATAATTTCAACTAATATTTAATGTCTAGAATAAGTTTAGACAAATTATATTACGACCCTTTAACAAGTAATTTTAGACAAAATAAGTTTAGATAAATTCAGATATGATAAATGTACATAAAATGAGTCAAATATAACACAACAAAAAATTAATAATTTATGTTACTTGGTATCAAGTTTCAAAACAAATATGATTAAATATGATATTTTTAATCTTTAAAGCCAAAAGTGACGTGATACCAAATAGATGATGAGCTATGTATAGTGTTTCCAAGCCCATAACCACCTAACATTGCTATTGTATTAGTCTATTAGAATTTAGAAAATAAGTGATTAGTAGCCTCTTAGCCGTATAATTAAAGTAAGTTGTAAACCGGCATCTCTTTCTTCAAAAACTATGGAGTAACTTCTCTTACAATTATTTAATTGATACTCCTAGATATACTCTCGGTCCATTTTTTTTTAGAATAAATGCAACAATTTGACTTTTGTATTATGCATATATTATTAATTTGACTTTATTTTTTTTACTAATATATATATATATATATATATATATATGTTATCGTATAATATGTTGTTGATTTAATCACAATGTACATGTTCATAATATCGATTTTGAATAAATACTATTAATAGAAGAAAAAAAATCGATAATCAAAGTTGTGCAATGATTGTAAGTCGTCAATCAAACTAATTGCACTTATTCTGAGACGGAGGAAGTAGAATCTTCTTACATATAATGAGTTTGCTCTATGTCCATGCATGATGTATCATTATATGAATATATAAATAGAACATATTTACGTTACTATAAAAATTAGTTTGTCTTACCCTACGTAACTATAGGAACCACATGTCTCAATTTATTCATCAATAATATTAATATAATATGATATATGATGTGTGTCCAACAAGCTGAACAAACTCGGTTATGTATTTTTCTAAATATGTGGTTTACATATCGATTTTATTTTTGTAGGTGTTATATGCTGATTATTAGATGTTGTTTTTCCGGTCAATAAAAAAAGGTTGATCAAACTCCTGATTCTTCTCAGACATAAACAATTATGTAAATCTAGAATGAGTTATTAATTACGTACTTACTAAATTTCAATTTTAAATCTTAATTACTAAAATGTGATGGTGACCTCAAGATTTCATATCTAAGCAACGTAACTAAGGAAGGAACCAGTGCTATGAGTGAAAAAGAAATGCACGGCTTGGTCTATGCCAGTGATGGGCATACTACATGAATGCAAAAAAAAGAATTAAACGCCTCATATATTCTGTTCCGATTTAGTTTTCACATTAACGGTTCACATTACACGATTACAAGGGAATAATTGAGACTACTGATTACCAATTTGGACATGACTATATGAAAAAACTATAGGTTAGACTTATGCCTTATTTATCTGAGATGAACTGAACTAAACACATAAATTGAATGCTGCTGAATTGAACCGACAGAAATGAATATCAACAAAAAATAACATGACTTTAGTATGCTACTTTTGTGTATCATCAGTTTGAGTGTTCATCATTTGTTGTGTTTATGGTCTCTTTGTCTACGCCTTGTATTTAAAATGTTTATTTCCATGCTAGTTAAATGAAAAGTGAGGATAAGATCATAAAATTATACGGAGTATCTAACAAACTTGTTTAGAAATAGGGTGGAAAATAATGTTTTATTATGAAGTGATTAACTGATTATATCATACAATCGTTGTAAGACATGCAAAATATGAAATCGTAAAATTATTCATTTTAGCAAACGTGACAAACTTTTTCCTTGACATATAAACGTAGCCTTTGTAACTATTTAACTAGCTATTATTCTCACACAGAGGGAGAGCGAACACAAATGTCGTTACCGTACACTTGCAGTGTGCGCGGTTAGTATAAGAAAATCGATTATGGTTATAGATATTGTTTTAGGTGCTTAATTGGTTCCTAATTAGGGTTCGCTCACTTAAAGAGTTAAAGCCCATTAAGGCCTCTTAGAACATGCTCAACCATAAAAGGAAATCAACTCCTTTTATATGGCCTATGGCGCATCATGATAAAGAGAAAGTATTTTCGAATATCTGATATGTGCTTGCAAATGCATCTCATATCAACAACAACAAAAAAAAAAGACAAAATAAATAAATTTGAATGGTACCTTTTTTTAAAAAAATGATACTTTTTTTAAATAATGATATTTTTTTAACATGAATGGCACTTTCTTTTTTTTCTTCCTATTTTGTCTTTTAGCTATGATATCCGAAAATACTTCTTCTCATGATAAGGTCCAGTAACCTTTGTCATCAAACACTATATAGATCAGTATCTAGTACTTTTCTATTTACGCTCATTTATTGATTTCACACATACTCCGTACTACTGAGTAGTAGTATATAGGGATGGCAACGGGTAGGATCTGGACCGGATCCTCTATGATCCAGATCCAGATCCGTTTTTTAGGCGAGGATCCAGATCCTACCCGGATCCACTGGGTAATTAAATTGAGGATCCAGATCCAGATCCGATGGATCCTACGGATCCGGGTCCAAAACGGATCCAAAACGGATCCTAACTTATTTTTTCATCAAACGACCCTAATTTTCATTTTAACCTTAAAACATAGTTTAATAACTTCAATAACAACGCTATTTGTCCATACAAGCATTCACTAAAATTAAATTTTACAAATCCAACATAAATAATATTAAAAGTTCAACAAAGTTCAATAATGCTACAATTCTTAAGTCTTTATTTTTATATTTTAATTTTTTTATTTATAAAAACGGGTAAACGGATCCGGATCCGGGTAATGACTTAGGACCCGATCCGGATCCGTTTTTAAAACCAAGGATCCAGATCCTACCCGGATCCGCCGGGTCCAAAAATTGAGGATCCAGATCCGTTGAAAACGGATCTGGATCCACGGATCCGGGTCGGGTCCATTACCCACTGCCATCCCTAGTAGTATATAACTTAGTAAGATAAGATATTTCTTACTCCCGACTATCAATTGACTTTGTGATCGGAGGTGCTTTCTCGGATTCACCCTCAAGGCTAGTTAATTACCTACTTTATATGTATGTACATTGAAGCCCAAAGATAATACAAGTAAGGTCTTCATCATCCAACGATCAAACCTACTCATTCGAGGCTATTTGTTGCATACCCATAACAGATATGATTGAGGAGTAAACCAATTAATAAGACGAACCTTCGGCAATCGGCATGAAATGATAACAGATAGCAACTCATATGCAAAAGATTAGAATTAGATGAGATGATGATGACCCCCACCCCCACAAAGGCCACCACTGCCCACTGCAAATAGTTCATAAATGGACAACGTAACAAATTGATAATGGTGACTTGACCTTCAAAAATAAGACCGTTACCCGTTGGGAAGCTTCGTTTTTTTCACACCAAAAATTTATTGTTTTATTGTACGGAATACTTGATAGCAACCATTCTACAACCATTAATTAATAAAAATACTTCCTCTATTTTGGTAGATTTTAGTTGCAACTTTTACTGTTCAACCCAATTTTACAATACAAACTTTTCTATAAGGCGGTCTTACACAAAAGACCACCTTGGTGTCATATAAGTTAAGCAATGGAACCAATTAGTTAAGCACTTTAACTAATTAGTTAAGTATTGAAACCGATTAGTTAAGCAAGGGAATTAATTAGTTAAGCAATTGAATCAATTAATTAAGCAATGTAACCAATTAGTTAAGAAATGGAACTAATTAGTTAAGCAACCAAAGTGGTCTTTCCGGTAAGAAGGTCTTACACAAAAGTTGCCGATTTTGCAATATAAGTGGATATGTTGTAAATTTCATTCACGTCCCCAATTTTCAGATATAATTAATGGAAAATGTGCTTTATTGAATACGTCCTTAATTTCAAAAGATCTTTACACTTACTATTTGCACAGATTCCGGTGCAATGTTTAACCGTTAATATATACAATTCAGTATGGAAAAATATTATAAAAATTTGATATTTATAAAATACATTTTGAGATGAATCTAACAAGATATCTCATGATAATTTTTGATAGATATAATAGTGAAAATTTATGGTCAGAGTTTTGATTTTTGAACACATTTCAAAGCGTAAAGAATTTTATGAAACGGAGGTAGTATGAATGAGGGTACTTAGATGGGAAGCTTCGTTTTTTTCCACCAAAAAATTATTGTTTTATTGTACGGAGTACTTGATAGCAACCATTCTACAACCTAAAATGAATATAATTAATTTCTTGTTATAAAAATGCCATATACTAGTGACGAAACCATAATTTTAGTACGAGGAAGGTCAAGGAAAGAAATCAATTTTTTTTTAAAAAGACTTTATTAGAATCTAGGATTTTTTTTTGGTGTACCACCCGGTTCACCCTTAGGGCTAATCCGGATTCGGGGCGAGTTACGAGTGGATAGGTTCCAGTCTCCTCCCAATTGTTATCGTGGGGGATCGAACACGGGGTCCTCCCTACCAAGTTCAGCCTCAATCACCACTGAACCAACGAGCATTATAATCAACAGGATTAAGTGGTAGTAAAAAGCTTTACCACAAGTATATTAACTGAGTCGTCAATTTTTTTTTTGGTACTCTTATTGTACTATACATATTTAACAAATATTTAGTTGATGCCCCTGCCACATATCTGTCCATTTTTGTATTGTCTTATAAAACTAACAAACTTCATATCACTTTATAATTAAGACTTGGATGTAAATTATGCAAATAAGTTGATAAAAGTAATTCGTGCATGAGAAGCTGGAAAGTTAAAGAGATAACAAGCGAGAAAACTTATCAATAGAATTAAGACGAACTCAAAATGGCACCACGATAAGGACCAATCAAGAGGGACAGAGAGAGTGTATATACAATAGTTGTTGTCAAAATAAACTCGAATTTCTCTTAGAAAAAGGCCAAATTTTGAAATTCTTTCCCAAATGTTATGATTTTTTTCATTTTATATTTTAACATTTTGCTTGAAAAAGTTGGCTAATAATTATAAAATGATAAGTTTATAGTGTTATAGGCAGGGGACCATATTGTCCATATAGATATAAAACATAGTTGAGAATTGCGATGGTATCAAATAGTACATATTCTTTTTTAGCATGCATGCAACAATCATCTTAAGATTTTGGGTATTTTCACGTAGGTTCGTGGAAAGAGCAAACTTCATGCACATGCAATTGTGATCACAATTTTTTTTAACTATATGTTCATTAATATCAATCGAAGATTCCCTTACCTATGTAGCCTAGGTTAGTAATTTGTACTCCCTCCGTCCCGGAATACTTGAACCGATTTGACCGGCACAGAATCTAATACAAAGTAATTGACTTATCATTTAATTAGATGGTACTCCCTCTGTCCCTTAATACTTGACCTGTTTTGACCGGACACGTTTGCCAATGCACAACTTTGACCACCAATTTCTTTAACTACATATTATAAAAACTTATAAAAATATTAATATTTTGAAAATATATATTAAGATGAAGCAACAATATATTATATACTAACATTTGTTTTCATACACTAAAAATAAACTAGGGTCAAAGTGAATTATGTGAATAGTGCAAAAAGTCAAAACGGGTCGAGTATTAAGGGACGGAGAGAGTAGTTGATAGTGGGGTATTTTTTTTAATATATATAGGGGTATGTGTCAACTTTTTAAAGGGGTAAGGGGTAGGGGGAGGGTGCATGGCAGCATGGGACCTCCAAAAACGGAAAACTGTGTACTCAAGAGTTTTCTTATAAAATAGAGATTAACAAGATTATCGTCATGATACCATATGTATGAAATACTGTAAATTCATTGTATTATTATGATGTACAAATTCTTTGTTAAAGGAATTAAGAAGGATATATATATATTCATGGTAAAAAGTTTAACGAGGGGGAAACATAGTTATAAAACAAAAAGAAAACAAAAACGGATATATTTTCCGTTGAAACAAACAGAGTCTCGCTGAATGCAATGTCCAATGAATATCCAATTCATCATCATGAATTTGAAATATATATACGCGATATTCCGATTCTTAATAATCAGAGTTAAATCCTAGAAGAAATTTCTTAAAACATTCCAATTCAAAGCAAACAAAGTTAGTGAAAAGAGTGATATACTGAGTGTGTTAACCATAATTGTACTTAATACAATTTGAAGCAAATTCTTGCACGTATCATCGTTAACAATAGTAGGACTAGGGATGGCAACGGGTAGGATCTGGACCGGATCCTCTATGATCCAGATCCAGATCCGTTTTTTAGGCGAGGATCCAGATCCTACCCGGATCCACTGGGTAATTAAATTGAGGATCCAGATCCAGATCCGATGGATCCTACGGATCCGGGTCCAAAACGGATCCAAAACGGATCCTAACTTATTTTTTCATCAAACGACCCTAATTTTCATTTTAACCTTAAAACATAGTTTAATAACTTCAATAACAACGCTATTTGTCCATACAAGCATTCACTAAAATTAAATTTTACAAATCCAACATAAATAATATTAAAAGTTCAACAAAGTTCAATAATGCTACAATTCTTAAGTCTTTATTTTTATATTTTAATTTTTTTATTTATAAAAACGGGTAAACGGATCCGGATCCGGGTAATGACTTAGGACCCGATCCGGATCCGTTTTTAAAACCAAGGATCCAGATCCTACCCGGATCCGCCGGGTCCAAAAATTGAGGATCCAGATCCGTTGAAAACGGATCTGGATCCACGGATCCGGGTCGGGTCCATTACCCACTGCCATCCCTAAGTAGGACTAGTCGTAAAACAAAATTTGAAATTCTCAGCCGTACAAACAAACTAGCCGTACATGTCCTCTTGTCCTTGGATTCCTCTAGAAATACTAATCAAATGTATTAGCTTTAAAGTTGCATTAATCATGCGTCAACTGATATAAAATTGTCTGGTGATGCATATTATACGTGTTTGCCCACTCATTCTCTCTCCCTCTCTTTTTATTTTCGGCATAAGTTTAAATTTGCATAAAGAGATACAAATTAAACAAGCTACTCCCTCCGTTTTTAAATATTTGTTCTCTATTAATTTTTTTGTTCGTTTCAACTCAATATTTAAACATAAATATCTCCAAATACGTTCATTAAAAAAAATATAAAATTTGATATTGTTAAACGACACATTGCGACGAACAAAACAAGACCCACATGAATATGTTTTGAAATACGTATTGGAAATAAATGATAAGATTTTCTTCAATTGTAAATAGTGACAAGATTCCAAAATGAACTAATAATCAAGAACGGAGGGAGTATTAAAGTCGTATATATAGACCATTACACAAATTACTCCGTATAAAATAAACAAAATACATAGGTACTGATTCTATTTCGTATTTCTTGCGAAAAAACGGTTGTTTTTGGTATTTTAATAAATAGAAATTTGATATTATTGTCCGTCTTTAAAGATGGTTGTGGGTCGGATTTTGTGTCGAGCTTATGTATCTTGGATCTAAAGGGGCCCGGCACATGCCAAGCTTGCTTGTTTCATGTTGGGACAGACTGAGCCGAAAATTTGAAAAGATGCCCAAGCCATGACCGAAGACCACTTGTTGGGTCGGGTCGTGCCATCATGTTTAAGCTTAATTTCACTCAATTTAACGTGTTTTATCATATCGAGTCGAGTCTTTTCCCAAAAATACGGCACGAATCCACCCCACAACATACAATTTCATGTTCATGTCAAGCCGTATTTTTTCCGTGCTCATGTTAAGCAGTTCCTTTTCTTATTAGGTTCATAGGTTGTGTTGTATTTCAGGCCGGCCCAATGCCCTCTATAGCCTTTTTATGTTTAGGGTACGGAGTATGATTTAGATTATTTTTATAATCATCAACAATTGTTAAGCCGTTTACTTCCGACACACTTGTTGTCCCTCTCGTGAGGAAGGTCTCTTATTGTTCCCCCTTTCTTCTTACATTTAAACAAAATTATTAAGCCGTACAACATCTACGCACAATAATCAGTCAAATCTATAATTTGACACCATTAACGTTTTAATGAGCCTTTTTTCCGTAGAATCGGTGTTGAAATGGACATATCAACCTCGCAAACCATTGTCCAATAAATAGATCCTAAAATCGAAGTATAAATCTTACAATCCAAGTATAGATACCAAAAACACCGAAAGAGTGAATTACGTAGTCCGCCTAGATTTCTTTCCAAATCAAAACCAACAAAATAAATAAAATCCACCAACAATAAGTTCTTTTTTTCAATGGTGTTTTCTGAACTCAAAAGAGGTTAATACTACAAATGTATACATCCATAAGTTTCTGCAAATAGAAGTGACTGTTCGATGAACATTATCGTCACCATGGATGTTTAACCATTGCAAACTAAATGATCATAGTTTCTGTACATGATTTCAGTCATTAGGAGTATTATTTATCAAAGGTACAAAACTTGTAATAGAAGCCGACTCTTCGTCTTATACCCAAAGCTCATAACCTGTAACATCAAGACTGTACAACACAGCTTCTTCATGCTCCGAAAATAGCATTCTGTATACCGGGATACTCCGTACTTTTTTTGTGTAGGAAAAACTGGGGGGAGACGGGTCATTCAAGAATTTACCTTCATTTGAATGACAATAATAAATCTCTTTACTTAATTTACCTTCTGGACTAGTTGAAGAGAGAAATGTGAATGTGTAGAATGTCATAAGATTAACCACAACCCGCAGTATCCAGCAATGCTGCATGATCTCCGTCTACAAGTGGTTGCATCAACTCCACAATCTTCATCAGCCAAACATCTATAGTCGGTATGAGCATCAGCAATGTGGCATACACTTTCAACTTTCTGGTTGGCTTGTAAGCTACTGCTGAAGGTGATTGCAGGACATACCTGCAGCGACATCGCACTTGCACGTCTCACCGTATTTTCTCTCTGTAGATAACAAGTTTTCAGCTCATGCATGTTTTCACTGGACATCACATCAGTGATTTAATTTGAGAAATCAAGTCAAGAACAGAGTGTTGACTAAACATATACTAGAATAGCTTCTTATCTCGTGGAACTGTAAGTTAACTAGATGATCTCTTTCCTCGAGTCAAGAACAAAGAGTGTTGACTAAACATCCTAGAATAGCTTCTTATCTCGTGAAAGTGTGAGACTGTAAGTTAACTAGATGATCTCTCTCCTCAAGTCAAGAACAGAAAGTGTTGACTAAACATCCTAGAATAGTTCTTATCTCGTGAAAGTGTGAAACTGTACGTTAACTAGACGATCTCTCTCCTCAAGTCAAGAAGAACAGAGAGTGTTGACTAAACATCCTAGAATAGTTCTTATCTCGTGAAAGTGTGAAACTGTACGTTAACTAGACGATCTCTCTCCTCAAGTCAAGAAGAACAGAGAGTGTTGACTAAACATCCTAGAATAGTTTCTTATCTCGTGAAAGTGTGAAACTGTACGTTAACTAGACGATCTCTCTCCTCAAGTCAAGAAGAACAGAGAGTGTTGACTAAACATCCTATAGTTTCTTATCTCGTGAAAGTGTGAAACTGTACGTTAACTAGACGATCTCTCTCCTCAAGTCAAGAAGAACAGAGAGTGTTGACTAAACATCCTAGAATAGCTTCTTATCTCGTGAAAGTGTGAGACTGTAAGTTAACTAGACGATCTCTCTCCTAAAGTCAAGAACAGAGGGTGTTGACTAAACATCCTAGAATAGTTTTTCATCTCGTGAAAGTGTGAAACTGTAAGTTAACTAGATGATCTCTCTCCTCAAGTCAAGAACAGAGAGTGTTGACTAAACATCCTAGAATAGTTTTTTATTTCGTGAAAGTGTGAAACTGTAAGTTAACTAGATGATCTCTCTCCTCAGGTCAAGAACAGAGAGTGTTGACTAAACATCCTTCTTATCTCGTGGAATTGTAAGTTAACTAGATGATCTTTCTCCTTACTAGTTACAAATTTACTTTCAACACCACGCCAATAAAAATAAAAATAAAAATAAAAAACAGAACTTATACCTGGATGAAAGTAGAATTTGTCAAAGTATAGACTTCTGGAAGTTTATCGTGCCAAGCAGAAAGCACAGGGAGAGGATGACCTTCAGTTGTGAAGATATAGTTCCGATCAACTAAAAATGAGTCATCGTAAAGAAGATACAGATATTTGCATCTGCATCAGCACAAAGAGAAATTTTAAGATGTTTTCTATGAATCAAAAAAATATTTTTGGCGTTGAATACAAGAGAGAAATGCAAGCATACGTCTCGGAAAGGAAGAAACTGTGCTGATGGTCTTCCAATACCATAGTTGAGACGTCTCGAACGCTTGCAAAGCCACCTTTGACTTTAGTGTGCAAATTCAGGGAGTCCGCAATTGACTCACCCACTTCCAGGTACCATGGATCTGATAAAATGGGCACAATGAGAATGAAATGGAACATAAATATATCATGAAACCTTTGACTCTTCGTTTTGTCTTATCTCTTACATACCCCAGTCAGACAGTAGACACTTAACAAGGACATGGATTCAATATTACCCCAAAACCTCAATTATCTTGATCCATTAACACGGTATACGCTCATAAATGGACTTGAGATAAGCATTATAACAAGAACTAGCAAACAAGTCAACTTGTTATGTTACTATTTATTTGTAACGTGAAAAATACATGTGAAAGTTTTAAAATCAAGAATATGTTTCAGAAATGTCATGACCAGCTCGTGTCCAGATTTAAGACAATTTCCATGTCTGAAATTTTGAGCCTTAACGTGTCTGACACTTGGATATGTAGGTATACCCAATACTCATACCCGTGTCTCAGTAACATAGATTAGGTTACAGTAGGTAATTTTGTCCAAAGCTACTCAAAGTCAAAATAAATAACATTCTACCTCAAAAAAGGCTAAACCGCACTACAAGGCATAGTCTGAAGTACACCTTAAAAGTGGTGGCAATGTAGGATTGAAGGGTACAAGAAATCAGTGGCAGCACTCTAGTTTTTCTAGGGGATAGAAGATGAAGGTTGTCAAATGCAACATGTGCGGATATTTGGTCATCAAAATACAAACCAACTAACATTTAATTCATTTGTAAGCGTTCTTAATAATTTTCAAATTCCCATTGAAATAGTCAAAATAAAAATTACTCAAAGTCAAAACCATACTTAGGGAACATGAATAAAGCTCTGGAAGCATGAGCTTTTAAAGCATGTGCTTTTAAAGCATGACAAAATAACCAGGAAAACTGTACGAGTGCACCTGCATTGGAGCAGTGAGATAGCAATCTCTTTATAAAATGAGGAAATCGTACTTTATCTAATGAGCATTTATTGAAGGCTAATTAAACCAACCTTTGGTTGCTTGATATAGGTAGAAAGTAGATTCTGCCAATTCAGGACGTAGTGGATAATACTTTTCCGTTGGATGCAGCATTTGATGATCAAGCAGATACCTAAAAGCAATTGACATTCGATTTTCAGTGAAAAATATGGCACCATCATCACACATGACAAATCAACCTCACAAAGAAGAAAAATAGAGGCTACTGCTCGGACACTTACCTTTCTGGAAAAACACCAAATCTCTCCCAGACCTTGAAAAACTCACGGTGTGAGGAATTCGCTGCTGCAATATCTCCAACAAGAACCTATGTGCAACGGAAAAAGTAAAAAAAAAAATATGTTACATATCAGGTAAGTTTCCCACGGCACATCCTAGCCCAGACAATAATATTATTGCAAACTTACCTGTAGTCCTGGCCAAAATGCTTGAAGGCTTGTAAGTTGCCAGTAAGTTGCATGCCCTGTTCTCATATCAGCTTCATGATACCTATTCAATAAGAAAAAATTAGCAGTTAGCATTTACCAATTATCAATGCTTCCTCTGTCCTTCACATGCTATGAAGTATGAATACTATATTTCATAGCCCTAAGGCCTAGGTTTATTGTGTAAGCATGAATAATATTTCCCAAAATGGTATTAAGTTGGGAATATTAAGACAAAAATAAAGTGTCATTATGTGTTATTAGAACTTTAGAATATATAATTTAGGTTCTTATGTATATCCCTTCAGGGTACCTATAGCATTTCGCTATAATAGAAGACCTAACTTATGAAGCAAGAAAGAAAAGTAATTCAATATTATACCATGGACCATGTCTGAAATATTTCTGGACAGCAACATAAGCTGACTGAAACATCCTCCAGTACTCCTCCTTTCCAAAGAGAATGAATGCTTTGACTAAATACTCATAAAAAGAGTCAACTCCTACATTGCACCAAACAAATTCCGGCAACAAGAAAAGTTATATTTAAAATCCTATGCAAATAAAATTACTAAAGTGACACATAATTGAATAATTGACAATTTGACAGCTTACCAGCACCAATGCCAGAAGAATACTCTATCCACTTTCCAGTTACCACATCCAGTGTGGTCCCCATCAGATTCAACGAACTCCTCAAACTCCATAACTTACTCAGAGCACGCAAAGCTGCAGCTTCATACTGTGGGTCACCCGTCAATCTTGATAATGCCCCCATTTCCAGAATCAGGGAGCCTGACATGAGAATACTAAATAAGCCATACTTATGACTAAATCTCCAAAATTCACATGACTGTATGAAAGACTAATCTCCTCACCAGAACCAGATGTGCTTGTTTCCGTTGTCTCATTCGCCATTACTCCATACTGTTCACAGAATTTTGTATTCATCCTGAGTCAAAAATGCCTCTTCATATTTTAACAAGAAGTCAAAGCATGACAACAACATTTCACTCATTCATCACAATATTCAACATGCCAAAGTGAAATCAAAAGGTTAAAAATTATAGGGACAAGAGATTCTGTTACAAATTAAGAAGATGTGAAAAGTGGCAGTGAAAAACTGAAAAATGTGAATGGGGCGACTCTCAAAGTTTTTTTTTTTGGTGTGCGTCTTTACTGCACTTAGGAAAGTCTACTGATATGATATCCTACACTTCACTGTCAAAAACACAATCCGCAGGTATTTCATGGTCACTGAGAAAAATATTGGAAAGTAGGAGTATCTTGGTTTCTCCTGCTACAAGTCAGAGTTATGTGCATTATGGCAAGTTCAGCATTGCTACGTTATACAAGCACTTGAGAGGAGATATGCAAAAGGTAAGTTGGAGAAGGATTATATGCAATAATAAAGCCAGTCCTAAGAGTATCTTTATATCTTGGTTAGCTATATTGAGCAGGTTGGCCGTTGGCTACTAAAGATAGGTTGTTGCTCTGGAAGGTGCAAACTGATGGGCTTTGTGTAACAATATGGCTGAAACTGTTCCTCATCTTTTCTTTGAATGTAATTACTCTGCTGGAGGTTGGAGACGATGTTTGCAAGTACTGAAGTATAGTACACCCGTGGAGACCTTCCAAAAGGAGATTGGATATGCTGCTGCTGCTGCTGCATGCCGAAAGACGAGTGTCATCCAACAACTTCATGTTATGTTATTTACTGAACTATCTATCAGATTTGGCTCCAAAGTAATCAAAGAGTGTTTGCAGGAAATGTAGTTGATTGTAATGCTTTATTTCTTAGTATAGTTTTCAAGGTTGCTTGTAAGATGTCCTGAGGAACTAAGGAAGATGCTTTTGTTCTAAGTCTTATGCTTGCAAATGAAGACTGAAGAGTTGCTCTCTCAACCCTTCATAGAAGGTGGGGGTTAGTAAACACTGATGCATTTTAGCTAAGACATTTTGCCTTCTGATTTTGGTGAGCTGGAGTTTGTATAATCTCTATCTTTGGTTAGTAATAAAAATAAAATTATTTGCCAAAAAAAAAAAAAAAAAAACAAACAATCCGAGAATTGGCATTACCTTAAGATTGATCCATGCATATGGTAATCCCGTTGGCGTACTAAATGCAGGTAAGAAGCGCCGCCCCAAGTCTTCAGCTAGTATCAGCAGCTCATTCTTGTAAGTTCCTTGAGAGAACCTGTTTCTAGAATCAGTTGCAAGCATATGAGCAGAAACAAGTCCCCCAAGAACTCTTATGTTGCACTACAGAATATCATCAAAAAAAGAAAAAAAATCAATTAAACCAAAAGGAAGGGCATCATTTTTTAATAAGCTAGGCCTATATGGGCAGTTTGGTTTCATGCAAGGTAATGCACCCTTATTAGTATTTGTTTTTGTTTTCTTCATTAATTTACATTATACTGACACTCTCAAATGGTAGCAGAAATATTGGAAGCAGTTTCATTTTATTAGCACATCCTGCTTAAATTTATACTTCAGTATTCTCTAGGAAATGTTCCCATTGCATTCATATATTCATTACCCTTCCTAACACTTGATTCCTTAGTACCAAACAAGCCGAAGTAACACTGAAAGAGGCTGAATTCTATCCATGACATACACAGGCACATTTCTAGGAAAAGAAATATAGAATAACCTAATAACTAATCTAATTAACTAGAATCACATTTTCGCTTACATGAAAATCTAAAACTGCATCTCCTTTGACCTTTGTTCCTCATAAAACGTACCTCAAACAGATTCACCCTTGCATCCACATCAAATGTCAGATTTTCAGAAAGCCATGACACTGCCCTTTCAAACTCTGTATTGTTACCTAATATCAGAAGACTGAAACCAAACATGTTTACTACAGTTAAATTCAAAGCCAACAAAACTGAGCAAATAGATGTACATACAATAAACTTAAAAACTGCTATTACTATATGAATACCTGGACAATGATTCGATAAGGGTAAGTGCAGAACCCTGGTAGTTTTGCGGCAAGTGTTCTAACTGGAAAAATAGGACAATAGTCAATGATGTAGGTGTAGCTAATGGGATTTCAGTCAAGTTCTTTGCAAGATATCTCTCACTTTTAAATTTCCCAGCTCACTGAGTGAGTCGGTGAATGAATTCGTGAGAGGTTTAAGCTCATCATGCTGAAAGGATTACAAAACAAAACCAATAAGTTACTGTAAAAGCTCCTGCAAACTAAAATAAACAACTAAATTGCATATGGGGAGCTGTTACGAACCGGGAACGCGTATTTCATGTAATTGTCATAGGCATGATAAAACCTGAAATGGAGAGGTACAATCACATACTGCCAAAAGTTGAGCTAGGCCAATCGAATTTGCAAGAGTAACGAAAGATGAAAACTTTTGGAAAATTAGGGAAGATGGTGTATATATATGGCCATAAAAACATACTGAAATTCGAGAAAAAATGTGATTGTTCATGCTATAATAGTAGAATTTGAAGCACAGAAACAGTAACCTACAAGATTCTACTGATGCAATACTTGAATATGTGAAATTAACAACAAATTGAAGCCATTAACCATACAAAATGCAATTAAAAGCAAACAAATTCGATTCACCGTAAATTGAAACACTATATTCACAAGAAAAACCCAGAGCATGTAAAAATCAACAAGATTGAACATAAAATTGGAGTACCCATTAAGAAATTGGGAGAATAGGGGTTACAAAATAACCAAGAATTCAAATCAAAATACTAAAAAAATGTGGACCAAATTAGTTAGAACTTACATACGACGGACTTTCTCTCTCATCACAATTTTCTTACGACAAAGATGGGAATCGGGATCAGATTGAGAAAGCTTGAAAAGGGCAGCTGAAATCAGGAAAATTATGAGAAACCATGTTCTAAAATGGTGGATTGACATGATTTTTCAGGTCAATCCCGAGTTCCTGGGGATTTGGGAAGGGTTGTTCTTGTGGATTTTGAGGAGGGGATGGGGGATTGAGGTTCGTGGGGAGTAACTTTGAGTCTCAAGTGATATGGACACAGACGCTGGTCTTGCCTACCAACAAATTCTTTTTTCCGATCATATTATTCTTCACTTTGAGCCAGTCTCGGGTTCTATGGTTCGTCCGTATAGAATTGAGAAGTGTCTACAGGTAATGCAAGTTGTTGCGCACCTTGTCTTAATCAAGCCAAGAACTTTTGGTTTCTCCCATGTTTTGTTTGAGTGCAAAGTTATCATCTTTGCATCTTCTTTTTTTTGTTTTGGTGTGTTCATCACCGTCGTGTCTTGGGTATAAATTGAAAAGATCTTACGTTTGTAGTCTATGTGGTTGCCTATTCGGTTACGGTTGATCTTTCTGCGTGTTTATTCCTCACTTCTAAGGATGAGCATGTGGCGCGTGTTGAGGCCACTTTCATGTACTGGAGGCAAAGGTCGAAGGTTAAATGGGAAGTATTGGGTGATTCGCCCTCAGAGCTTTTTTTTTTCAACAGTTCAGGCTCGTAAGCGTCGTAATCGGATTTCTGGCCTGCGGAATGACTGTGCCCAATGGGTCCAGTCCCCTCCGGCTCTTCGTTCTTTAATCTTTAATTTCTATGCTGATCTTTATCAGGTTAATGGTGCTTCCGCTTCTATCTTAGACTTTGATTGGGATCAGCTTCAGTTGTCCCCAACTTTTGGACTCTCAGATTCAGGGCTTTATGCGTCTGTTTTCTTTAGATGATATTAGAGCCACCATGTTCAGCATCGCTGGCGGTAAATCTCCTGGGCCTGATGGCTTTTCGATGACTTTTTAAGTTTTATTGGGATAAAGTAGGTGCTCATGTTATCAAGGCGATTTGGTATTTCTTTGCCCATGGTTTCATGCTGAAAGAATCATACTTTTTTTGGTTTTATTGTCTAAGGTTGATCATCCTGAGACAGTCTCCCAGTTGCGTTCCATTGGTCTCTGCAACGTCATCTACAAATGTATAGCCAAGTGTTTGACTCATCGCCTTCAACGAATTATGTCGTCTCTTATTTCTGACGCGCATAATGCCTGTGTTCCTAGGAGGCTTATGTCTGATGACTCCTTGTTGGCCCATGAGCTAATCACGTTTGTTAACAACTGTCGGAATAAGAAGAAGAAGTGTTACGTTGCAGTTAATCTGGATATGAATAAGGCTTATGATAGGGTTCGTTGGGACTTTTTGTTCAAAGTGCTTTCAGATTGTGGTTTCTCTCCTTTTTGGATTCACATCATTCGTCTGTGTGTTTCCACGGTTTCTTATCAAGTCTTAGTGAATGGTGAGCCTACTTCTTCTTTTTGTTTGTGTTATGAGCCTCGGCAAGGGGATCACCTTTCCCCAGCCCTATCTTTTTGTCTCGTGTATGGAAGTGTTCTCTGCTTCTTTATGTCTAGCAGAATGTCAACATCTTCTTCGTGGAATTTCTATCTGTAGAAATGTGCCTCATATTTCTCATCTCTTCTTTGCCGATGATTCGTTGTTGTTTCTTGAGGTGTCGCCTGATGCCTGTCAGCAGGTCCCCTGGTGTTGGACCTGTTTAGCCGTCTCTCGGGAAAGATTGTCAAGTATTAGAAATTCTTTGTTAAGTTTAGTCCTAATACTCCAGAGGATTATCACAATGTCCTTTCTTCTTGTTTGAGGTTGGGTCACCGACCTCATTTAGGGAAGTATTTGAGTGTTCCGGGTGGATTTTCGAAAGGTCCTAATGCTCCGTTTTATAGCGACCTGGTGGACAGGGTTACCCGCCGAATTGCTAACTTTGCTTCTCTTAGGCTCTATGCGGATGCTAAGTTGGTTCTCATCAACTCTTGTGGCTTCCATCTCGCATATTCTGTCGGTGTTTAAGATCTCTCGGTCTATTTGTGATATAATTGACTAGTTATGCCTTCGATTTTGGTGGCGCTCTTCGACTTCTTCTTCTGGTATGGCTTTCCAAAAGGAATGGGTGGCCTTGGAATTAGGAAAGCCAATTGTTTTAATCAGACGCTTTTAGCCAGGCAAGCTTGGAGGATTGTTCATCATCCGCAGCTTATTTTGTCTCGCCTTTACCAGGCCAAATAACTTGCGTTGTTGTCCTTCGGGCCTCGTCCTCGTCCTCCTCTTCTTTCGTCTTGGGGGTTGTCGGGGAATTATGTATGGCGTTCAGGTTCTATATTAGGGGTTGGCGTGGAATGTGAGTTCACGTTCTCAGGTCCGGATCGCCCATGACTCATGGGTTCTAGATGTTTCAGTTTCGTTTAAAGATTATGTGCTTGGGTCGGCAGTGCCGACGCATGTTTCCTCTTTAATTAATTTGCGTTCATACGTGTGGGATATAACTATTATTCTACAGTTATTTGATTGTTACAGCCAATTCTATTTTGGCTATGGAAAGACCTTTTGTTCCTATGGATGATTTTGTATACTGGAAGTTCACTCCTGCGGGTACTTTCTCTGTAAAGTATGCTTATGTTGTCCTTGTTGATAAGGGTATGTATTTCGCTTCTGTTATTTGGGGTCTTAGCATTCTTCCTAGGTTTAAGATTTTCCTTTGGAAGTTGCTTCATAATGCCTTACCCGTCACTGCTCTTCTTAATGATCGGGGTATTCCTTTGGATCCTCTTTAATTTGTAGCTTTTGTCACTATTCTCCAGAGTCAGTTGTTCACTTATTTCGTGACTGTCCTCTTATTAATGATTGTTTGACTTGGTCCTCGTGATGTTCCCTTTGGTTGCAGTCATGTCCTGTCCCTTTCTCTCCTTTGTGTGCCGGTATTATTTCTAAGCTTTCTGCTGCTCATGTGTTGCATGGTTTGTTGGAATCCTTCTTGGTTGCTCTTTGGTCGTGTTGGGTTGTCAGGAATGATATATGTTTTCGGGGGGGGGGGGGTTCCTTTTCTGTTATTTCCTTGTCTGTTGTGTTTGATTCAATGGCTTGTTCTCTTGATGGATGTGGGCGGTGTTGGTTCATCTCTTAGTCCTCATTATGCTGCTTCAGCTCCAATTATTTCCCATCCGTTGGTTTTCTCCAGCTGTCTTCTAGGTTCTTGATAGGCTAAAGTCGTATCACCTGATCAAAGATAAATCTAAATCCACTAACTGAATAACAAGGGAAGTCAGGATCGAATCCACAGGGAAACAATGTTCTTCCTATTACTAATTAACAATTCTAGACTATCGATAACAGATAAAAAGGGTTGATTTTTAGTCTTATAACTACGGCGATAATTAAACAAGATAATTGACATGTCTAATTGTTAGAATAATGCCTTGAATCGGTTTTTGCCCCTTATTGCAACGCCCAAGCAACGGGGTACACGTTGTTCTGGGCTACAATTATCTGTTTTGGGCCTATTTTCTGGGTTTTTCTGCATCTGTCTAGAGAGTACTATATATAAACTATTTAGGTCATAACATAGCTGTATTCCGTAATTTGTAACTCCTCGAGATCAATAAAAAAATTCTCTCCTCTGCCTGTGGACGTAGCTAACACATTAGTGAACCACGTTAAATCTTTGTGTTCTTGTTTACATTATTCAATCTTTCTTTGCGTATGTTACAACAAATTGGTATCAGAGCCGGATATGTTTTTTAGGGTTTGAAATTCGTTTAGAAAGATTTCTGGTATTAACGTGAAGATAGGCAAATTTACTGGAAGGAATAGTTTCAGTTTATGGAAGATGAAGATGCGGGCTTTGTTGAAACAACAAGGGCTATGGGCGCCACTTGCTAGGAAGTCGGCATATCAATCACCGATGAGATGGTCGTTCTGGAGGAGAAGGCACACTCGACGATTATGTTGTGTCTTGCTGACGATATCATCACCGAGATCGCGGAGGAGGAAACCGCGCAAGGTCCGTGGGTTAAGCTCGAGGGTCTGTATATGACAAAGTCCTTAACCAATAAGTTGCTTCTGAAGCAACGTATGTTTAGTCTGCGAATGCAGGAAGGTATGCCTCTCCGAGATCACCTAGATCAGTTAAACACAATTTTATTAGAATTATGTATTATTGATGTTAAAATAGATGATGAGGATGTTGCTTTAATTCTGTTGGTTTCTTTTCCATTATCGTATGAGAATTTTGTGCAATCGTTCATTGTTGGTAAAGATACTATTTCCTTAGAGGAGGATAGACCGTCCCTCCATACTAGAGAACTGCGCCATAGGGTGATTGGTACAGGTGCGAATAATCAGGTTGGTGGGTTAGTAGCCAGTGGGAGTTATGGACATGGGAATTCGGGGAATAAAAAATTCAAGAAACAAGTTTCTAAAGGTCTAAAACCTAATGGTGTCTGTAATTACTGTAAAGAGAAGGGACATTGGAAATCTGACTGTCCCAAGAAAAAGAGGCAACAGGAAAAATCGTCAGGTACTGCTGCTGTAGCTGATACCAATTCTGAAGAGGATATTGCTCTAGTTTCTTATGAGCACATGCATCACAGTGATGTGTGGATCCTAGATTCTGGAGTATCTTACCATATATGTCCGCGCAGGGAGTGGTTTACAACCTACGAGCAAGTAGACGGTGGCAATATTTCTATGGCTAATAGTTTTGTTTGTAAGGCGGTTGGAGTAGGCTCGATTAAAATCCGAACACATGATGGTAAATTCTGCACATCGAATGATGTTAGGCATGTTCCACTTATGACAAAGAATATGATATCTTTGAGTATGCTAGACAACAAGGGTTTCCGTTTTCAAGGTGAAGGTGGAGTTTTACATGTCTGCAAGGGTTCGAATGTGGTTTTGAAAGGTGTAAAACGTGGTACTTTGTATTTTCTTCAAGGTTCTACGTTATCAGGTTCTGTTGTTGTTGCATCCTCGGAGATTGATAAGGAAAACATAACCCCATTATGGCATATGCTTGGTCACATGAGTACAAGGGGGATGCAAATTCAGTCAAAAGCGGGTCTTCTTTGTGGTCACAAGGTCACAGATCTTGAGTTCTGTGAACATGGTATATTTGGGAAGCTACATCACAACAAGTTTCCTAAAGGAATACACAAAACAAAAGGCACACTTGATTACATCCATTCTGATTGTTGAGGTCCTTCCAAGGTGGAGTCCTTAGGGGGTCACATATATTTTGTGTCAATGATTGCTGATTTTTCAAGGATGACTTGGGTTTTCATGATGAAGCATAAAAGTGAAGCCTTTAAGCATTTCAGGCAGTGGAAGGCATTAGTGGAGAATCAAATAGGGAAGACGATCAAAAGGCTGTGAACTGATAATGGTTTGGAATTTCGCGGGTTTGAGTTCGATGAGTTTTGAAAGAATGAAGGGATTGCTAGGCATCATACTGTCACGGATACACCACGGCAGAATGGTGAGGCAGAACGTATGAATCAGACATTTTTAGAGAGAGCTAGGTGCATGCTCTCTAATGCTGGACTAACTAGACGTATCTGGGCAGAAGCGTTTAGCACAACATGTTATCTGATAAATCGTGGACCTCACACGGGTATACATCTCAAAACTCCTATTGAGGTGTGGTCTAGTAAGCCTGCTGATTACTCTTGTTTAAGAACTTTTGGTTGTACTGTTTATTATCATGTAAATGAGGGTAAATTAGAACCACAAGCTAAAAATGAACCACAACATGAAGTTCAACAACCACTGCCAGAATCAGAACCATCAGGTTCCTCATTACCAGTAGCAAATCAGCACAGTTTGGCTCTTGATCAATCAAAGAGAGCTACTTATGGGATGTCTCCCAAGAGATATCGTTTTGAAGATATGGTGGCTTATGCACTACAGGTTGCTGAAGAGGTGGATCCTGACTCTAATGAGCCATACACCTACAAAGAAGCAGTTACATGTACTGAATCTACCCAATGGCTTGCTGCAATGGGAGATGAGAAGGAGTCACTTCATAAGGATCAGACTTGGGAATTAACTAAGAGACCTCGAGACAGAAAATTTGTCACTTATAAATGGGTCTACAAGAAGAAGGAAGGAGAAACATCTGTTGAGGGTATCAAGTATAAAGCTCGAGTAGTAGCTAGAGGGTTCACTTAGAGAGAGGGACTAGACTACAATGAGATTTTTTTCACCAGTGGTCAGACACACTTCCATCAGCGTGGTACTAGCAATAGTTGCACATCAGGATCTGAAGCTTGAACAACTAGATGTGAAGACAACTTTTTTGCATGGAGAGCTGGAAGAGGAGATATACATGACTCGGCCAGATGGTTTTCGGGTTCCTGGTAAGAAAGATTATGTTTGGAAGTTGAAGAAGTCTTTGTATGGACTAAAGAAGTCTCTGAGGTAGTGGTATAAGAGATTTGACAGCTATATGATAGAGATTGGCTACACCAAGAGTCCGTATGACTGTTGTGTTTACTATAACAAGGCAGAAAATGGTCCATTGATTTATCCGGTCCTGTATGTAGATGATATGTTGTTAGTTGCAGAGAACAAGTCTGATATTCAGAAGTTGAAGGATCTCCTTAGTGCTGAGTTTGAGATGAAAGATTTGGAGCGGCTTGAAAAATTCTGGGGATGGATATTTATAGGGACAAAAGCAAAAAGAAGCTTTTCTTATCACAGAAGGGGTACATTCAGAAGAGTTTGTCAAGATTTGGCATGTGTACAACAAAGCCCACAGATACTCCTAGTGCTGCAAATGCACATCTGTCTGTTGTTTTTGCACCTATGTCTGCCGATCGAGGAGAAGGAGTACATGTCTCGAGTTCCCTATGCTAGTGCAGTAGGAAGCTTGATGTATGCAATGGTCTGCACTAGACCTGATCTTGCACAGTCTGTTAGTGTTGTTAGTAGGTTTATGGGTGAACTTGGCAAGGAGTATTAGCAAGCTGTGAAGAGGATTTTTCGGTACCTAAAAGGTACATCTTATGTTGGTCTCATTTATGGAGGTGATTCAAAGTGTTTGGTAATAAGGTTTTCAGACTCTGATTGTGCTGGAGATGTTGACAATAGAAGATCTATGACAGGTTATGCTTTCACTCTTGGTGGTTTAGTTGTCAGTTGGAAAGTTACTTTGCAACCTACAATTACATTGTCTACTACAGAAACAGAGTACATGGCATTGATAGAAGCAGCAAAAGAGGGAATATGGTTGAAAGGGTTGGTCAGTGATTTGGGTCTACATCATGATCGGGCTATAGTGTACTGCGACAGTCCCAGTGCAATATGTTTAGATAAGGATCAAGTCCATCATGAGAGGACTATAAGCACATCGATGTAAGGTATCATTTTCTAAGAAGTGAGAAGAGAATTAAGGTGAACAAAGTGGGTACTGCTGATAACCCAGCTGATATGTTCACCAAGCCGGTTCCACGTAGCAAGTTTCAACATTGTTTGTACTTGCTAAATGTTAGGAGTTGTTGATTGCCCTTTTGAGGGCAAAATCTGAGGCAAAGGAGTTTCTGGTACGTCTGGCATTATAATGGTGCATCTGGTACATATGTTTTTGTGAGAGGATTCAAGTCAAGGTGAAAATTTGTTAGAATAATGCCTTGAATCGGTTTTTTCCCTATACTACAACGCCCAAGCAACGGGGTACACGTTGTCCAGGGCTACTGTTATCTATTTTGACCCTATTTTCTGAGCTTTTCCGCATCTGTCTAAAGAGTACTATATATAAACTCTTCAGATCATAACCTAGTCGTATTCCGTAATATGTAACTCCTCAAGATCAATAAAACTTTTTTCTCCTCTGCATGTAGACATAGCTAACACATTGTTAGTGAACCACATTAAATCTTTGTGTTGCTATTTACGTTATTCAATGTTTCTTTGCGTCTGTTACAACACAAATTGATTACTAACAAGTTACAAGAATACTCTCTCCCACCATCCTAAACACCGGATACCCACCTTCTTACACCTCACCAGCAATATTGCCATCAACCAGATTCGCCACACACCGATTGTTTTGATTGTAGTTGGTTGTAGGAGTAATGACAGACAATTGGGGTTGTGAAGAACGGGACTAGTCACCTGTTTCACTAAACCTTCCACAAGCTATGGTTCGAAAAAGGTGAATTGGTATACTTTTGGGCAAAATTAACAGCAAAATTAATTCCTATAGCCATTTTTGTACCTTAGCCTAAGGTAACAGAGGGCCTAATAACCACATATTGGTTCTTTCAGGCTTTGTTCGACATGTTTGCCTAATTGTCTTTTTTAGCACTTGATTAGTAAATAATTATTTTAATCAATTTTCATATTCCAAAGGCTTGGATACAAGAGAAGAGATGGCTGCTTATGTGAAGAGCATTGATTCAAAACACTTGCTTGAGATTATAAAGATAAATAACGGTTTCTTCTTCTAAGTATTACAATTAATGACCATGAAAGCCATACACAAGGCTCATGTTACTATATTGAGTATAAACATCACTTGTAGATAAATCCAGAATATATAAGAGACAGTATCCCGCAAAAAGCACTTTTTGTCAGCATCAATATTTAAGAAACAGTATCCTGCAAAAGACACTTTTAAACAATTACAGAATGCACAGACCATCTTAAAAGTTATGGCTGATTCACTACTATATATAATATATTAAAAGCTCTGGAAGAATCTTCCTGTGTGCAAAGCTCTATTCATTACTTACACCAATAAAAAGAGGATATTAAAATGAGATGAGCTTAAGAAAAGAGGTGCACAAGATCTTACAAGATTATTATCAGCTGGTGAAGCTCAGTTTAGAGAGAACTGCAGCTGCTTGATCACCACCAAGCAAAAAATAAGAATAAACGACCGAACCCTCTTTATTTATTTGCAAGAGCTGCTTATGCAAAATTTTGCTAAGATGACAATACTTTCTGAATGTACTCTGATAACTTAACTGACTCGTCCAAGAGCCAGCTACAGAAGTTCCTTAAATAACTCAAAGTTGAGCATAACATGATTGCGAATCATGGGGAGATAATCAATGTCTGTGAATAAAGCTTCTGTTGGCTTCATAATTTCATCTTCTTATCCACTTTTCTTAGAGATTGGTTGTGACTTTTCTTAGAGATTGGCTCACTGGTTCCACCTTCTCGGGAAAACATCATCTTCCTGAACACAAAATCAGAAGATGGCGACAAAAGACGCTTCAGAGATGAGGGACTCTTGACTATCCACGAACACACAGGAAGAGGAGGCGGTGATGAACAATTCCTAGATATAAAAGGAAAAGGCGTGGGATCCAATCCAATCACATTCAAGGGAACAAGATCAATCTCATTCATATGGTCGCAAAGCACTGTATGCAGCAAGGCATTACCATCAGGGCCTAAGAGAAGAATGTGAGGACCTAATATCCCCCCAAGAGAGTTGCATATGCGATGACGACGAGAGCGAGCATGAAAGGGAACTGCAAGGCAAGGAGGAGGAAAGGCAGAGAGGAATTGACGGAAGGCATCCTTTTCCTTAGCACGGGGATGAGTCCAACCATGTCTCATCTTTGTCACAACTACCATCTCAAAGTTACCTTTCAATTTAGATCCAGTACATCTCAGAACAAGCATATACTGCTTTCCAGATAGCGGAACCCCAGATAACAGGCCAAGATGTATTTACCCTTGAGATTCTTAGCTTTGATCTTACCACCACCCTTTGTGCGGACAAGGTAATCACCTTGACAAGGGAACAACAGGGATTTCAGATCAACAGCTTCGCCAGGCTTGACTTTGTTATCTTTCATCCTTTTAAATTTAGGCCTACGAGATTCATTCATTATCGACTCTCTCCATTTAGCTGCAACCTCATAATGGTAATTATGTTTAGGATCCATTGGAACATCTACATATGGAAGTGGAGCATCCAACTTGCATGGTACGTTCATCCAATTGCATTTCCAAATATCGTTCATAATACCAAGGTTCTATAGGATTATTAGGGAACATGTACTTCTTTAATTCCTCCTCATTCATGCCCTTCACCACCTCCAACTCTCGCGGAACCTTCAAAACCTTCTTCTTTTTCTGAGGATCGGAACCACATCCATATCCATTCATTATGGGATTAATCAAGTAGACCAACCTACAAAAGCACAAGATGAGGAAAATTAGAGGACTTTTGTGATTTATTCCAAAAATGCTTTCATGTTTACGCAATCCTGACACTTTGATATTTTACCAATAAATTAGAAAACAGAAACTAAACATTTTGGGAATGGATTAACTAAGCAAATAACAACTTTCAAAGAGTAGAAACAGTGAAATAATATTTTTGATTGCTTATCAAAAAAAACAAATTATACAGATTATGAAATTCTTGAGCACAGCAAATTCTTCTAATTGAACACGTCAAGATGATTACTAATCAACAAATTCGACTAATCAACGAAATATTAGCAACTCCGATTAGGTAGCATTCGATGATTGAATTCACAACAACAAATAATTAACAGAGCTCATACACATATAAAACAAAAATTAAACAATATATCAAATTCCATTATTTAATGGGATCAGTCAAATAAACCAAGGATCAGTCAAATAAACCAAAGATGAGGAAAAATTAGATTTGATCCAAAAAAAAAGCTCTAAAGTTTTCATGTTCACACAATCCTGAAATTTTATTATTTTAGCAATGAATTAGAACCAGAAACTAAACAATTTGGGAATGGATTAAGCAAGCAAATAACAACTTTTAAAGACTAAAGACGGTAAAATATTATCAAAAACAAAATAATACAAATTAACAAATTCTTAAACACAGCAAATTCTACGAATTCAACAAGTCAATAAGATTACTAATCAACTAATAATAGAACAGATTCGACTAATTAACGAAATTGAAAACAAATTATTGAAAGACTTGCAATTTAGATAAAATCTACTCCCTTCGTATTTTTGTTAAGAGATACACTTGAGAAGGCGACATTTAATTTTAGGGGGGTGGGAGGTGGGGTGGGTTTCTGAAATTATTTGTTTGATAGGATGATGGGTCATAGAATAAATTAGGGGCGTGTTCGGCGGTAGCGTTTGCGATTTAGGTAGCGGTTAGCGGTTGAGGTAGCGGGTGGTAGCTTTTGTCAAACGTTAAAATTAGTAGCGTTTAAGGTAGCGGGTAGCGTTTGACAAATTTATAATAAAGTTTTAAATAATATTCTGGCTTTTAATTTTATTTTATAATATAACCGCTACTTTTACCGAACACTCATATTAGTTACCGCTACTTCGACAGCTAACCGTTACCCGCTACTATTCACCGTTACTCGCTATTTTAACCGCTACCCGCTACTCAACCGCTAACCGCTACCCACTACCGCTAAGTTTGCCGAACAAGGCCTAGATGTATGTATCTTAAATAAATACGGAGGGAGTAACAGAACAACGAAACAATTCATAAAAACTCTACTAATCAGCTAAAGAAATCAAATCAAATTATGAATTAAATTTAGGAGATTTAGATGCCTTACCTAGATGACGAGACCAATTCGACTGGCTCTCAATATGGGGCTTTAGCGTTTAGGGTATTTCTTGTAGGGAGGACTGGAGGAGAGTGACAAAGTATAATAAATAAGAATACGGAGTATTATTTGGAAAAAGGAGTACTTCTATTTGAAAGTTAAGAAATAAGCCCATTTGTTTTTTTTTTCTGAAGTGGGGAATTGATCTCTGATCCATGCGCGGCGTTTAATTGAAAAACTAGTGTATGGCCCGGGCAATGCCCCGATTTATACATTGAATAGATAAATTTTTAGATTTTTCTTTAGCTCAATATTTGACAATAGACATGTATACCATAAAGTGAAAATGATCCATTAAATTTGTCAATTACACAGACACATTACGTCATTTATCATACCATCTAATTTTTCAATTAGATCATCTTACAATTTGTGTAATTATTTTCTAGTTGAACTATGTGCTTCAAATTAATAAACACCAAATTAGACATATGCAGCCATGCAAGACATTTTTATAGTTGTTGCTTATGAGACTTTATGACATATATCATGTTTCTTTTATTGTTCTAATTCTTTAATTGTTAACTTTTTTCCAAAATAATCCATAGAAAATAAAAAAGTCACAAAAAAGTTAGTTATACTTCATGTTAACATTTATTTATAAATTAATGTGAAGAGATAAAACACAATTGGTGGTTGGTTAAGTTGGTAATGAGTATTGTCATCCACATTTGAGGTTTGGAGTTCGAATCTCATTATAATGATTTTTGGTTGTGTATGACATGACATACCACTTGATGAGTAAATGATGTGGCGCAAAGAGAGGAGTATAGACTTTTTTCACAACGCCTTTTAATATATTAGTATAGATGTTTTTGAAGTCGCCATTCGCCAACAAGTCTTTAGAGGAAGACTCATAAACATAATTAGATATTTATGAAACTTAGGGACATTTTAGGGACTTATCCAATGTAGATTTCTGGGTTCCTAATTCAATTGTCCAACTATCTTATTAAGCGTTAAAACAATTTCTTAGGTCTTGATTAACAATAATAACATGTTGGTGATGAAAGCATAAACATGGCAAAGCAAAATATGTACAAAATAGCAAACATAATGGAGATTGAAGATTTTACACGGAACGAGTTTTTACTCAAAGGTCTACATCATAAAAAGATACTTCGTAGTTAGTAACTTGAAGCGAATAAATATGTAAAAGAAATGTTACGGACCCTCATAAATACACCGGGTTGTTTGTGGTATTCTTCATTGGGTTGTGCAGAAAGAGATTGTTTCATATTCATTCTTCGAAGGAGAGATAGGAAAAGTTGTTTGTGGTATTCCTCATTGGGTTGTGCAGAAAGAGATCGTGTACTTTGATATAAAAGACGAGAAGTTTAAGCAGATGGCGCCACCAAACAATCAAGGAGAAAAGAAAACAATGCTCGGTCTAGCGATCAGATCATGGAAGGGGAACGACAACTTGGTGTCGTGTTAAGTCATATGAACGCGTCCACTATAGAGGTGTGGCCGTGGGTGATGACTGATGAGGGAGTATGGAGTGTTGGAGTCGTGAACTAATTTGTTAGCGATACCATATCTAAACAACATTATTGCTCATGTTTAGATTCAATAGATGTGTTAGGGTTTATGTCAAATGGGGAACTTTTTATACAACGTAGAAAAAGTATGAAATTATGGGCTTTTGATGTTAAAAATGGCACGTCCAGGAAGATTCAGTTGTGGAACTAGGACAAACGACCACTCGATATCAGAATGGTTGCGTTTGCGTATGAGACTAGTTTGATTTGGAAAAGGAAGAGAAAAGAAAAAGGAGCCAAGTTACACAAGCCAAACACACGTTCAAGCTAAGGATCAAACCACTAATTAATGGTGACTAGTGATCGAGTAATACTTCCTCTCTTTTTTAATACTCGCAACGTTTGGACTTTTTACACTATTCATATAATTTACTTTGACTATTCTATGTGTTTTTTATATAAGATAATATATAGTCATGTGAGATCTTGTTAGATTTGTCTAAATGTGTATTTTCAAAATATCAACATTTTATAATTTTGTTAAATATTGTTTGTTCTGTTTTTTTTTATTAGGAAATGAATTGCTTTATCCGTCCTAATAAATCTCGTGATGTGTGTTTTCTCCACTCATTACTCGATAGCCATTCTTTCGAGTCGATGGTGGCGCTTGGATTTATGCCCAATGAGGAACTTTTGATTTATGACGACAGAGTTATGAGCTTGAGCTTATTATCTTGAAATATACCCGACCCGTAACTGACCGCAGAACCGATTTAACGGTCCTTCAAGGGACAAAGGAGATCAAGTGCAAGTGAAGTTATGTACTACTTCGTACTACGTATAAAACTCTTGCTAGTGTTCTTGATATGTTCTTTTTTTTTTTTTGCAAATCTACGGGAACGAAGCCTGAATATCATCTCAACACGGGCTATACATCCAATGGCGGTATCTGCATGGGTCCAGTAGGTATTTAAAATCCAAAAGATTAGGGAAAAATTATATCCCAAAGTTTGAATACTACATCAACTAAACTAGCAGGTGTTTACAATTCCGTACAAATTTTGGTGAAATAGACCTGATCAAGACGAGCCCGGCCTGGCCCGAAATTTTAATTTTTTTGGGCGGGTTTGTAAAACACAAAACTACACTTTCTAGTTATAAATTTGACACGGTTCGAAAAGCCCGGTATTTTAGGCCTGAAAATAGCGGGTTGGACACAATTTTTTGGCCCGGCCCGACATGGCAGGCTAATTTTTTATGCATAGGCCCGACCCGACCCGCAATTTGATCAGGTCTAGGTGAAATTAACCAAGTAAACTAGCTGACATTTACGATTCCGTAAAAGTTTTGACATAGCAAATTATTGTCACCCAAAAAAAAGTTGATGAAATAAAGACAAGATAGGTAAGCAAGTGCCCTTAATCTAGTATGTGGTGAAGCACATAAAAACAGCACGTAATTTGGACCTTTAATAATTAGCACCACGAACTGCAAAACAATGGATAAATAAAGGCACAAAAAGATTAAAGGTTTAAAGATCAGAGAAACAATTTCTGGATTTCATCCACCTTTTAAGACGAACAAGCAGTGGGAAGAGCCTTTTAAAAGCAGAATTAACACCTTATCTCATTAAAATGGTATGCTTTTAGATTGAGTAACTTTGCTTCTCATAACCTTTTGCTTTTCATGATCATACGCACAAGCTAGGGGAACTTAGTTGCAAATTGTAATTAGCATAAGTAGACGTATTAACTTCTAAAGCCTCGTCGACTAAGCGGAGTTTCTTTATCGTTTTTAGTCGTTTTGTTGGCAAGGTAAGGTTAGAACTAGAGGTGATCAAAATTAAGGTATGACCGGGCTTTAACACACAAAAAATGCCATATTCATAAATTTGGTACGGGCTTTGTGGGCCATATGGGCTTTTTGGGCCAGTCTCTGATTTTGGTCTTAAAATGCATATTTTAGGCTACCCAAACCCGGCTTTCTTGAGTCGGGTCGGGCTATAGTTGATCAAGTCTAGTTAGAACTCAAGTTGAGCCGCGCGTGCATCTCCGTTAACAATGACAGGAAGCAATTGTGAGGTCATTGTGAAAGGGATAGAGAAGGAGGTGCCAGTCCACGCCCATCTCACTTGTTTTATGACAGACTTCGAGCAAAATTTTAAAATGACGGCTCAAGCCCATGGGCCACAAGTCGGTTCTTCCTAATTTCACTCAGTTAAGGTGTTTTGTCATGCCGAGCTTTTTCCAAAAAATCTGACCCAGTTCAAGACTCACAATTGCATGCTCGTGTTGGATCGTACTTTTTTCCGTGCCCATGTCAGACCATGCTTTTATCGGGCTGGGTTGTGCCATCTTCAGTAGGAGGGAGAGAGAGTGGGGTTAGTTGTAGAAAACCGGGGGGAGGGCATTAGCAACTTTGGGTTGGTGATAGTAATTTTCGAGATTAGAACTGCGGTTGCAAAAAGTCCCTCATGCAGTATCCGGTGTATAACATTTTCTTCAACTTTTCCCTATGTACACATCAAAGAGAATATGAATTTCAACTTCATATTAGTCTATTCTCACTCTCCTTTAGCCTAATCGAGTAATAAAATCTCAACTCCGAATAATAACCATTGAGTGGGAACAAAAGCTCAAAATTGAATAAATCAGAAAAATATAGTATATCGTTCCAATTTTATCAGATGTCTGAGTCATAAAAGAAAACAGTGGACAAATACGCAAGCAACTTATCGGAAACTTTCAGAATCAGAAAAATAAGTATAGCACTTCTGGGACCAAAACTCGACTTGGCTTTACGAGTTGTGGCGAATAAAACCAACGTAAAAGAAAAAGAAACATAGGAGTTTCAACTTGTAACTTTGTTAGTGATAAAGTCACAAGCGTATAGATATGTTTCAGATGTGTTTTTTTAATCTGTTAACAAAAAGATATGCTCCAATCATTCATAAAGTGCAACATCCTCCTTTTCTTTCTCTCCTAATTTTAGTTGTTTTCAGCAATATCTTACTAGCCCTTGGCTTACAGACAGTATAAAGCAAAAAGATCTTCCTAGGCTAAAAGGAAACTTCTTAAGAAAGAAAAATCACACAAAAAAAGGTCAAGAAATTTGAAAAAAATAAATCAATAGGATTGATGTTTAAGTTACGCTTAATATTTGATTGATCAGAAAGTGACCCTAATCAGTAATCACCCAATCATATGATCCAATTCGGATTTATAATTCATCGATGTTGTCCCACGCTCCCATTTCCTTGGATTCGTGTAACTCTTTTGGTAAGACCGTCTCACACTAATTTATACTCTATAATGAGACATCAAAAAGCTATAAGCTAAAGTAACAAGTCATCTTCAGAATAAGCTAAAGTCACTGTGAGACCATCCCATACAAGATTTTTCCCTACAATATTAAGTATAAACTCTTGAAAAAGGTAAAAACATGCCTCCTCTTTTAGTCTTGGGTGTATGAACCTAATTGGTTAAGTTGCAAACCTTATAAACCAAGTCAACACTTTTTAGAAGCAACCTCTCTACTAACCCAACACCAGCAAAACGGTGGGACCTGTGCAAGATTATCTGCTGTTGTGACCATGTGGACTGTGATAGAGTGACATAGAAATATAACTGAAGGAAATTCCAATTTATTCATGCACTTCTAATCAGATTTCTTACAGTGGTTTAATAAAGGACAGGGTGGCTTATTGACTGATTCTTTCTTCTCTTGTTTTCCCACTTTTGTAGAACATCTATTACAGATCTTACCATGTGTAAACAGAAGGCAGTTCAGATCGAATTTCAGTTCGTTAGGAATTCTCTGGTTTAGGTGAAGATACGTCTTCTTCGCATCAGCTCCTTCTGGTACCCAACCAAGAGTAGTTGCTATCTGCAAAATCTGGAATGCATAATTCGGTTTTAGAGGATCTTCCAAACATGTGACATAGTCTTTTCACCAGCACATAAACTAACACTTACATGTGTGTCAACTGGAAAGTCGTCTTGCTGTAAATGGAACATGAGAACGCAAGCTACCTGAAAACCAATTACCAAATTATCACATAGCCAAACAAAAACTAACACAATTTTTCTATTACATCCATTCTTTACCATTTTTTTTTACCAAAAGACGCCAACTAATGTAGATGATTCAAACACCAGGAAGCTCATAACCGATATGAAATTGATAGAAGTAGGCACATGTCCATGTTTCGGTAATTATGCATACTATTCACAAACCCTTCTTTTTAACCACACGTCTTGCAAAAATTGCCTAACAAACAGCTACTACTAAAATCAGACACTATTACGCAATACATTCCTCCTGCATGACATAGCATCCTACAAGGCAAAATACAAAACAGAACTCACAGTTTTAGGCCCGATTCCTTTGAAAGAGGAGAGCTCGGACTTTATTTCGTCTATGGACAAGTCTCGCAAGTACTCTAAGCACAACTTCCCACTCTTCTCGTTGAGGCAACTCAAGATGTTTCTAATGCAGGAAGCTTTAGTTGGAGCCAAACCTCCACATCTGATGGCATTCTCTAACAAGTTTTGTTCAGCAGCAAGGACCTAAAATTTACAGAGATTGAGCCACAAACAGATTACACAGACAGCAACAAAAAGGAACAAGATTTCAAAACTCAAAAATGTCCTGAATGTACTCATGTGAAAATGGATACACCACACTTCTACGCGCTGTAAACTCAGTATATAAGAATCTAGCATTACCACAGAAAGATTTAAGATAACATAAACACTCTACCAATACTCGCGACTCTTATAGATGTAATGCTTCATAATAACAGTGAATTCAGGCCCTTAAATGTGTATTTCCTCTGGCAATGCATATAAAAAGTTTAGCTCAATAAGATTAAGGCTTAAACCATTCATGCATAACCTTGGGTTATCTGTATATGTGCCATAGAGCCAAAAAAAATCCTATATTTCACAAAAAAAATAAACGGCAGGACACATCAAAGAGCCTAAATAATCAATTACTACTTAAAAGTACTGCTTCAATCAAAAATCAAAGCAATTATTGCCTAACAACTTAATCTATAGTTCTTGAACCAGTATATAACCATAAATTTAGGATTTTTCCAGCAGAAATAGGCAAATAGCACATTCAAAATCCAGAAAAAAAATACAGTAAGCATCAAGTATCCAACAATTAAACCATAAATATTCAATGATAATTGATAATGAATTCCAGAAATTAATGCAACTTACAAGTTCCCAAGTGGGAAATGCAGCTTTAAGAGAAGCAAAAGCCTTCTGAGAATTAACATCAGTAGTATTCTGCGAAAGAACAGTGCTCACTAAACCATCCAAAACGCTCAATTTCTCAACTGAAACCTCTGATTTCACTGACCCATTAATCAAATTCGAAGTTTTAGGTTCTGGGTTTTGTCTTTCCTCGCGATACTTGGCGAATTCTTCAGGGAATCCATGAAATTCCAAGAGTTCATCCCTAATCGCTAAGCAATCTTCTGGAGTTGGTCTTGGGTGAGATGGGTATGGTTCAATTGTGGCTGTTTTGGGGGTTCTCTTGGTTTGAGTTGATCTGATTTTAGCAATTGTGATTTCTGCATGTTGTTTGTCGTTTTGGGGAGAAATTTGCTTCCTTTTTCGGGTTGGTTTCTGCATTTTTTCAACTGGGTTTGCAATTGGGAAGGGAGATTAAAATTGAAATGTCTACATTAGGGAATGTTATTATGTTTTTTGGGGTTTTCTCTTTCTTTTTCCTTTTCTTAATCTTCTTATTCCTTGTGTTTTTTTCTTAATACCACAAACACAAACTATGTTTAAGGATGTAATTAGCAATAACTAATACAGAGTATTCGGGCTCAACTTTGTACTATCTCCGTTTCAAAAAGATCTTTACAGTTACTATTTGCACGGACTCTAATGCAATATTTAACTACTAATATATCCAATTTCGTATGTGAAAAAATTATAAAAATTTGATATTCTGAAAATACATCCCGACACCAATCTAACAAGATCTTACAAGTAACGTTTTGATGTATATAATGGTGAAAATTTACGGTCAAAGTTTTTATACTTTGGACACATTTTCCAAAGCGTAAAGAATTTTCTGAAACGGAGGAAATATAAGGTTTCTCAACAAAATAAAGAGTTTTTCCTTACATGATGGACCTGATCTACATAAATAGATGCTACGTAGATATCGCACAAGGAAACATATGCATAGAGATGAACTAATAGTAGTATTGTTTTTTAACTTGAAAAAATATTTGATTAGTTTAAATGTGTGTAGTTTTAGATATATAATTATTATTTTTTATTCATAATAGGTGTCATAATTGTAAGATGCTTATATTTTTAATAAGATAATTGAATTTTGTTGTATTAAGAAATATAACTAAAGTGATTATTCTTTAATCTAAATGAATGAATAATTTGGGATTTCCCTAAGGAAAGAGCTCAAGAGCTTGATGACTTATAGATAATAATCTTTACTTTTTCGTTTTACTCGAAGTTTAGAATACTATGTAGGTTCCCAGTTATACTAGCTACTACGATTTTCATTAATCAAACGTAAACGAGCTCGATTTTATTTTGTTTTTCAAGGAAAATGAGCTCGATTTTTGAAAATCTTTTTTTCTCAAGCCACTACATGAGCAAATAGTTACGTTTTATATTGTTAAACCTTTTAATCCAACAACAAAATACTCCTCCCTCGGGAGAAAAAACCTATTAAAAGATAGTTTTTTATTATTAAAAAGTGATTGTGATTGCATTTATTGCACTAGCAAGTATAGTGAATAATGGACAAATTACAAGCATTTCCAAATTCCAACCCCAAATTGTTGGGGTCAAAAACTACATTATCCCATTCATTAAAGGTAGGCATCATTCGTGTACCACTATAGGCAATCACTACAGTTACTTCACTTAGGTTAAAGATGAATTAAGAAAAAGTGGGATTTCCTATTCATAATTATTCTCCTCCAATTTCACTTGTCAGATTCATAGTGAGGAGCAAAACAGATTGACTTTGAAATGTAAATTTGTTTAATTAATCTTATAATTATCACATCTTAACTCTTCAGGCACATAACTATCTCAACTCATGTACTATTTTATACGGAGTACACAAGTGTAATCCTTGATAGATAAGAGGGTGATACGAGATACATGTCACTTGTTAGAGTTTGTTGTCAAACCAACTGCAGAGAAAGTCAACTTTTGTCAAGTCAACGCTTAACATCTAATATCATTGCTCCACCACTGTCTCACGTTTTAGGTGCTATGTGATAAATAAATTTTGTAAATAATTATATAAATTTGATATTCATGCGCTTCATCATATACTTGTATGTAAGTTTATTTGTACAAAGTATTATATATGACATGCTTACAAGTCTACAACGTCAAAATCACTATCACTCCAATATATTTAGGTCACAATATGGAACAATTCCATCAAATACGGACCAAAATCTTCATTGAAGATAACATATGAAATTATTAACTAGTATTCATCATTCTATATCAAATAAAAAAACAAATTAGGAGTTATGATAAGTTACACGTCATTATCCTGAAATTTGTTTTTATGAAACTTCCCAATTAAAAATTAAGTCAATAGCAATTCAATACTATTAAAGTCATGTAGTCCATTTGCAGGATGTAACAACTTCTTTATTAGTTTAATAGGGGAAAGAATAAAGCATCATGTTATTTCATCCGTTTTCTAATAGTTGCAACACTTTTTTAAAATGACAAGTCTTTCTAACAACGTTACTGTACAGGGTGTCCTACCGGCATGGGCTCATACCGGCAGAACTCCCGTCAGCAAAGTCATCCAAGAGCTAAAACGAGTAAATAAACCGATTTAACTCTTACCAGCATTTCTACAACTCTCCTACCGACATTAACAGTTAGCCACGTGATCAAAGATCACCAAAAGGTCACCACCAAACAAGTCACTGTCCTACGAGGTAGAAGTTACTCGACCGTATAGGACACCATGTCTATACAAGGAAGACCTCATTTATTGCTACAAGGTACGAAAAACTTAAACACACTCTTTACTTACTATTCAGTTATATCTTAATTACGTTCAGTAATCTTACTTAGGCATCGGAGGGGGATCCTCGAACCACCCCGAGGCTAATTAATCCATTATGTTGTGCAGATCCAAGTCAACATCCCCAACGAAAGTTCACTATTCCACAGTCAGTTGTTCTTACTCCACACCCAGAACAGTTACGATTATGGTAATTTTGCACTATTAAATTTACAACTTTGTCCTTATTCCTCTAATTTTGCTTAATCTATATCCAAAATCCCACTATTTCCCCATTTTCTTAATCCCCACTTCGAATTAGAAAATGGAGGAAGTACTACTCTGTTTAGAAAGGGTTAAAAAGCAGTGACATAATTAATCTTAGTCAAAGCAATGAAAACAGGGAACCTTAACATCAAAGAAATCAGATTTCTTCATTCAATGTCTTCTTGTCGTCATCATTTCTTTCAAGCTCCAAAACAATAAAGAAATAAGTTGATCAACAACTTAATTCATACTCCGTACTCGGTACTACTTGATTCATAACTTTTGGTTCTCCTTTTTTTACCGAGTAATTGATAGTTTGATACATTTATTTTGTCGTGTTGGTTAATGAAATATTTAAATCACTAGCATATTTTATTATCAATGGTTAAAAATGATTAAAAAAATTTGATGATTACTCCCTCCGTCTCTTTTTGTTTTATATTTTTGGTATTTTTCACGCGTTTTAACGATTAATTAATTTGCATCGAGATTCCTCAATTTTTTTTATTTAAACAAGATAAATTACGTTTATTTATAATGTTTTCACTTTTATCAAAATTCTGATATTGGGAAATGAGAAAAATTTAATGTCCCAATAAAAAAGTGTGAAAATTTTAATATCCCAATGAATTTAATTGGTTAAAATAATAATTGGCCCAAATTTTGATAGAATAATAAGTCATTTATGTGATAATATAAAAGGAAATGTAAAGAACACTTTGAAAAACCCAAAAAGAAAAACGTAAAAAACAAAAAGAGACAAAGGGAGTAAATTTTTTTTGTAAATATAAATTACAATAATGATAAAGTCAATTATATGAGTAATGTCAAAAGTCAAAACGTGTTAACTATTTCATTTATAGATTACCTTGCCGGTGATTCAAATTACTCCGTACTACATCTCCATAAGTCCATGCTCGACTTGGTATCCGAGGAAAGTTCGCCAACAAGTGTTCCATATCTTCAGGATTTGAATCCAAAATGTACAGTTAAACACAAGTAACAAAAGTTAAACACAAGTAACAAAAGTTAAACAAACACTAGACATTCGGTAATGTAACAGAGACAAAAATTCTAGTGTTAATATATACAGTATCAGATTAAACAAATAAGATACCTTCCAAATCCATCCATATTTCCAAAATGTAACACTAATTATTTACAAAATCCACAAGTATTTATAAAAATCTGACAATTAAAAATAGAATTAATTTCCCCAAAATTCATAACCCCTTGACCAACAATCTAACATAGTCATCAATAATTACATCTTGATCTTGAACCCAAAATTTAATGCCCAAAAACAAAGTAAACCAAACTACCAAAGTCAAGGTCAAAACTCGGTCGTTTTACCAAAACCAGGACCAACCGCAACTCGGTTCCGAGTCCGACTCAGTCCACCATCCGGTTCCAGAATCGCCTCCCAATCGATCCCCTCCCCAAGCCCATCCTCACTCTCTATCCTACCTTTCAACACCACCAGTATCCGCCTTGCCTTCTCTTTTGCCCGCTCGCTACCGTTCTCCTCGACCTCCTTTAACACCTCCACCGCCCTCGCCTCCTTGGCGAGAGCCTTGAACCTCATACTACCGTGACTCAGCGCGTAAAGTGCTGCGACACAGTTTTCACGAGTTGACTCGGACTCAAACTCGCCCTTCCCTTTTCTTAACATCCACACCAAATGCTCCACCGCATTCCCATCCAACATCGCCGCCTTTCCTTCAGTACTCGCTGCTAATTGATACAGCACCAGTAAAACTCTCCCGGCGATAGACTCCTTCTCCTGCCGCAGCACCGCCAACAGCGGCGGAACGGCGTTGAATTGCTTCACGAGCTTAACTCTGTTGCTATGATCAAGCGATAAATTATAAAGCGCGAGCGCCGCGTCACTCCGAGTTCTCTCTGAGTCTGACCTTAACAAGCAGTTCAACAATGGCGGCAAAGCGCCTAGAACACCGATTGCAGTCCGATTCTTCTCTTCCAAGGAGAGAGAAAATATCAACCCCGCGGCGTGTTCTTGGGCCTCTGACAATCTCCCTCTCAACAACTGAATCACCGTAGGAACAATTCCTGACCGTACGATCTTCAACTTGTTCGACTTCTCAAGCGACAAATTCACCAGCGCAGCTATGGCGTTTATCTGAACTTTCTCGTAGCTCGAGAAAAGCAGCGATCCTAGAGCAAGCAACAACCGCGGCGTACACACAGAAACCCGAGCTTCTTCGTCATTTCTCGTCGCTTTTCTCAGCGAAATAGCGCCCTGCTCCTGCTCGTACGGGTCACAGCTCTTGAATTTAGATATGAATTCCTCGTCGTCGGAAAAATTAGGGTTAGGGTTCATCGCTTCGTCAGAAACTAGGGTATCCGATGAAGAGGTATGAAAGGGGGACCAACAAGAAGCAGGCCGAGTGGTGAACGGCAGCGGCGTAAGCGGACTAGCAGCCGCAATCACAGACTCTTCGGAGCTCGTCGACGTATCGAACCGGTTGGCCCGGTGAGTCAACTCGGTGACGGCGTGTGATAGGTCCGGGTCAGCCTTATCCTTTACCGAGTCAATGAGGAACCTCTCCGATGGCCGAATCAAACCATTTTCTCTCTCCTCTTTCTCAAGCAACTCCTTCACAATCCTCTCGACGGCGACGTTCTCCTTTTCCTGAGGTAAAGCGACACCGTTTTTGGAGCACCAGGTGGGGATAGCAGTGCGGAGGGCCAAATTGGGGATTTTAGTGGAGAAATCAGGGCGGGTACCATCCGGGAAATCCGGCTTAAAGTTATGAACCTCACAAACCTCAGCACAGAGGCGGTCGACGGTGTGACCCGACCCTACAACAACCGGGTCAGTGAAAAGGGAGTTGCATATAGGGCAGATGTATTCCGGCGGCGGTGGCGGTGGAGACTGAGCTTTTGATGACGAACGTGAATGTGAGTTTCTGTAAAATGAGAAATTTAATTTGAGGAATTTCCCATTTCCCCCCATAATTAATTAATCAATTTGATTTTGATATATTGATTCTTTAATTCAGGTTTTCATTGGTTGGCAGAGGAGAGAGAGTGGAGGGAGGGCAGGGGAGGCCGGGAGGGGGGGTGAAGAGGATATTTGAAGAGAGTATATTAAGGAGGTTGAGAAGAGACTGAGTCGTTGCAGATGGAATTTTAGTACTCGTATTATCGTATAGTGATCGATGATTGACTAGCTTTGAGGGTGAGACAACAAGAGGATTACAAGAGAGAGGGTGTGGGAAGCAACTACTTAAAAAAAAATAAAAAAAATCTAGACACTACTTTTTGAAAATGATGGTTAATGTGTTCATGTGGTCTAAATGTGGTTGTGGATCGGGCCAGCCCGAAACCCGACCTGACTCGGCATGAAAAAAAGGCCAGCCCGGCCTGAGCATGAATAAAGTCTGGCCCGGCACGAAGTCGTGTGCCGTGAGCCTTAATTTTTTTGGAAAAGCACGACAAGGCACGGCATGACTCCACCTGGCACGAGAAAGCACACTGAATTTAGTAAAATTAACCTTAGGCACGACGGGCCGGCGCGAAAGCTTGTGGGCTCGGACCGGGCTTGGGCCTTATTTTGAACTTTTCGGCCCGACACGATAGAATGTGGACCTTCTGTGGGCCCGACCTGTTTAGGCCCACGGTCATCTTTAATGTGGTCCGGAATTAAAATTACACGCATAGTATCTCGAGTACTATTTAATTACACATACATTCATGTGTTCATTTGATGCGGAATTAATAATTACATATATAGTATATCGAGTACTATTTAGTTACACATATGGTGTAACAATTTAAGATTATTGAAATTTAGCATTTGAGATTGTATAATGTCAATAATACAAAATTCAATATAAATGATAAACTTTCTGACTTCTGAGATGGTGCTAGTGTTATCAATGAATTGCATTCAAATCACCTTTATGTTGGAGACTCGGAGGAGTATTGTTTTTTAAGTTCTTTAATTCACCTATACATGTAATTCATAATGTTCCATAAAAAGTGTTATCTTTTTTAAGATAGGTAATGCATTTGTGGAAATGTGAAATGGGTTTAATTTGATGACGGATGAACAATGAAAAATGACATACTTCCTCCGTCTTTTAATACTCGCAACGTTTGTTAGTTTCACGCATGCCAATGCACAACTTTGATCATTTATATCTTAAATTCTCTTTATGCAAAAATTATTAAAAGTTTATATTTTGAAAATACGCATTGAGACGAATCTAACAAGATCTCACATGACTATGTTATATCTTATATAAAAAGCACTAAGAATAGTCAAAGTAGATTATATGAATAGTGGCAAAAGTCCAAACGTTGCGAGTATTAAAAGACGGAGGAAGTATTCCGTTATTTTACTATCGTGTTAGAATCCTCTCTATTTCTTTTCGGATACAACAATCCTACTACTCCGTAATTTGTATGATTAGTAAGAGATACGGATTACTCCGCATTCCATACTACGGAGTACGTAAGAAAGATTAAGATAATGGAATAATCTGTTTTTTGTTTTCAGTTGGGAGCAAGATATTCAGTGAGATTTTTCCATTAACAAAAAAAAAAATTGGTGGACTTTGTATTAAAATAAAGAGTTTGATGAGAACTAGGCCTCGTGCTTTGGGTGATGTGGTGTTTTGGTGGAATAGATTAGTAATTGGTCCATTCTAATTTGTCTAGTGTTTATTGGTTGTGTATTGTATGCTTGAATTGGATGATAAATTTGACCATGGTGTGGTCAACAGTCAAGACTCAAGTGTATTAATTGGGTGGAGAGTCTGAGACTTCAAACAGGGTTTAAGGGTTGAGTACTTCTTAAGAGTTTCATTAAGACGGCTAATCATAACATTTTAGCATATTTAAATCATGATTATACATACCTAATAGGTTCATAGAGTTCTACTTGATATGTTAGTCAATATTCCCTCTGTTTCTTCAATTTGAGGCAGTTAGTCCCAAATTACATTTGATTTACTTATTCCCTCAACAATGCCCAACAACCTTTTAAATTTGACTTAACTTTCTTTTTTGTAGTATAGTGTTGGAAAGTTTAGTTTTAGACTATTGAACTTTTTCATTGACTTTTATATATACAAATAGGATAATTTTACAACGGCTACACTAATTTTGTAACTATTGTAATCTTTTGATCTGAATCGTTCATTCTTCGTTTTAAATCTCCACCCTCTATTTCATTGACTAAGGATTTTGTTTTTAAGGAAAATACTTAATTACTCTCTGTCTTCCTTTTCTTCCAGTGAAGGCCTGCTCAGTCTCTCTCATTTTTGTGGAAATAGGAGACTTAGATATGTCAGTAAGTACTACGTAATTAGTAGAACAAGATTGTGGCCATTTGATTAGCACTATGACTGGACCTCTGAAAGATTATTTTTTTCATTTATTTTACTTCGTTTATATTGGATAACTTCCGATTCTATATACCATGAGTCCATGACTCAATGAATACTTGATGGATGTAGAAGGAAGAGTGGTTACTTCAACCTTAAAAATGAAAGTTCATTGTCACGAAATTTATAGTTGGGATTTTCTTCCACTGAATGACGCCATCACTAAATTTCACTAAGCAGTTTTTTTCCTTTTTTTTCTTTTTCTTTTTGAAGGGAAATTAATAACTGAATTCCATGAAATTTTTGGTCAAAGAATCTAACGGATAAGATTAAGTCTATACAATCAAGGGTCCTGATTTTTAACAATTACAATGGCTACCGATTTTATATAGCCATTGAAAAACTTTCCCTACAAATAATAGTAACTTACAAGTCGTGAATCAAAAATAATATTGTGTTTTTAGAGTGAATGTGATGTTTCTATAATTGTCCTCACATTATCCATAAGTTTCATACTTCGTATTATATACGTACTTTCTTCAGTGTAACCTACTCTCTTTGCATAAATTTCAAGATTAGCCTCCTCTTTTTAACTTCATCAAATTTTTTTGTGACAGGAAAATGTAACGTACTTTCTTTACATAAATCTTCGTATCATTTCACCTCCAACTCTAATAAAACAAAATAGGATTGATTTTCTTACCTGCTAATCGCAATAATGTCTGTAATTATTGAACCCTCTAATTAATAAAATCCAGCATAAAAGTAAACATGGTCCAGTTCATTAAGAAAAGGGGTTTGGATTGACTGTGGGTAGGGACAAAAAGGTGGGAGAATCATGTGGATGGATTATGAATTTAAGATGGCCGATCTGCTCAGATATTCCAAAAGGTTTACTTCTTTATTCAGCTACGAATTTTGTTTAATTTTCATCCTTCTTCTTCTTGTATTTTTCTTCCCATTTTATTCCTAGTTTTTGTAATATATACTTGTTCATCTAATGAGTTCAACGTGACATTGTTTTCTATTATGACTTCACTCCATATGTTATGTTGATGCTTAGAATTAATCCCTTTCTTGCTTATATTTATAAAAAAGAGTGGAATCTTATTTTTAAAACACAAAATTAAAATTAGGGATATCATCAGTTCGGAAAGTTACATAGAATATGAATATTATAAAGTCTTGAAAGATAAAAGTTACTTACGGTAATTTATGGTAAGGAAATGATAACGATAGAAGTGTAGCGTACGGAGTACTAGAGTGTACAAATATGAGTAGATCTGTCCAACGGGTCGGTCGGGTCGGGTTGTACAAAAATATTTTCGGGTTCTGTTGAATCGGGTCGGTCACTTTTGGGTTCGGGTTTACAATGCTTGTTCAAGACCTAGAACTTTCGAGTTCGGGTCGACCCAACGGGTTGAGAGATTTTAAAACGCACATTATATTTTCATTAATTTGGGTGATATATAAGGGTGTGTTCTATTGACCTGATTTTCACTTATTTTTTCTGAACTTATCTTATCTGAACTTATCTGAACTTTTTAGAACTTATCAAAACTTATTTTAGTTATGAATTGTACTTGGTCAACCCTTATTTTTCCTGAACTTATCTTATCAGAACTTATCTGAACTTAACTGAACTTATTTTTTCTGAAAAAAGTGAAAATAAGGTGAACAGAACAGGGCCTAAGTAAGCAAATTATGGGTACAAATTAACAAATTTTCCTACACAAGTTTATATTTAGACAAATTTAATCATAAAATGGCGTATAATTCAAATTAAAATCATATTACACACAATAATAGTAAAAACGTGTTTATTATGCTTAAACTTTCTCATAATCTCATTTATTACTATAAATACAATGATTTCCAATCGGTCAGTTCCAAAACGGGATCGGTCGAATTTTGACCCATTACTTTTCGGATTGCTCGGGTTCGCATAAAATTGGATTACGGTTCACAAAATCTTGTTCAAGACCAAGAATTTTCGGGTCAGGTTTTTTTACTAATATCTTACATTGAATACGTTTTAAGACCATTTACCCAAGAACACAATCTCATAAAATTGAATACTATGGATTATTCCGCATGTAAATTTCTTGGTCAAAGTCTTGACCGTTAGGGAAATCAACAAGTTGCTTTTTAAGTTACTTGAGTATTGTATAATTTAAGTTCCAATTTTCAACCTAAGAATTCAGCTGCATACTTTTTAATTTTTATTGCTACGACTAAATTATATGTCAGATCAACTTGAATATATGGTTTCTTTTGGTCCATATGTTATCCTGATTGGGCCACTACTCAGTCGGTCCAAAAATAAGCAGCTACGCCTAATTGAAATAGGTCCATTCATTCCGGGCTGTAGAAGATCCATACATGGCAGAACCACAGTGTGTATTCATACTAATTGAGGTTGGCATGAGTGGTTAAGGGCCTCTTGCTCCTTAACCAAGGTCTCGGGTTCGAGCCTTGGGAATGGAAAAAATCTCAACTGGGAGGGATGCTGCCCATCGAGGTACCCATACAAACTCCCGCGGAAGATTAGTTCACTCGCCGAAGGCGGTGGGAACTCCTCGTAGTAGAACCCAAAAAAAAAAACAGTGTGTATTCATCACTGAATGGGCATTTATTTCGGGTCGGTCAGCTTTTAACCCATGTGTTTACTAAAATAATCTCCGTTGTCCCAGACTCCCACTCACTAACTTTTCTTTTCGTTATTTCATTTTTCTTTGTGCAATCTTTTATTTATTTTTAATGCAAGCATAGAACATTAGATTAAAAAGTTCAAAAGGTTACAAGAGAACGTTCAAGGAAATTTATCCTTCAAAATTACATTCACAACAAACATAGGAGGGTTGTTCAAAACACTTTAAATTAACGGTTTTTTCATGAAATGCCCCTGAGGTTTTAAAAAACGCACCAAATACCCTCGCCTGTTTCGATTCACATAATATACCCCTATTTATCCGTACTGTTCATGACATGCCCCTGTTAGCTAACGCCGTTAGTCTGCCGTTAGTGGTGTTTTACTTATTTGCCCTTAATTTTGGTTTAGCGCCATTGACTTCCTTCACTTTCACAGAAAGACCAAAAAAAAAAAAAACCGTTCACATTTTTCTCTTTCTCTCTCCTCTCCCCTGTTCTTCTTCAAGCTCTAATCCTACTCAAACCCTAGAAATTCTGGGTAGATCTTCAATATTTTTGTGAATTTTGCTGCGCACCTTAAAGGCGAGTTCGTGGGTTGTGATTTTGCTTCAATCGCGACAAAAAAGGGAGAAACTTGAGGCGATTTCCAGTTGAGTTAGTGTTGAAGAGGAAACGGAATTTAAAGTTGGTTAGTCTACTTCCAGGTAATAATCTCTTCTCCTCTGTTTAATTTTGCTGGTAAACTTGTTTTTTTTTCACGAAATCGATTAGGGTTAGGGTTTGTGAAATTGTCAGTTTTTTTTTTAAAATTGCGCAACTTTCTTGTTGGTTATTGGTCAATTGTGGTTGTTGGAATGAAAATTGATGTTAGTTTCATTATTTTTTCCCTTTAGGATGAGTGCTATTTGGTTGTTACTACGTTATGGGTCACATAGTTTTGATATTAGAGTGGGAGACATGGAAAAATATCGTTTGTTGAAGTTGTTTCTTGATATCTTTGAGGAATCAGTTAAGCAAGATGTTTTTTTGCCTAGTACCTTTAGCTTGTATGTTGAGGGTCCTTGTGGTAAGGTTGAATTGAATGATGATAAGACTTTAAGGCTTCTGTGGGGATGGAATTGGGGTAAAGACACTGCTGAAATTTGGGTTGAGGGAACAGATAAACCAGGATTGGTGTTTAGGAATGCTGTTGCAACAATTGAGAATCATAGAAAGGAAAAAGAGAGACAACTTAAGGAGAGACAAGAGGAACTGTTGAGGGCTCAAAGAGAGGAGGAAGAGGCAATGAGGAAACAACAGGAAAGGGAGGACATTTTGAGGGAAATACAGGAACAAATGGAGTACACTGTGGCTATGGAGGTCCCTGTTGTTGATTGTGAGGACATGAAGGTTGAGTATGTGAGAGTCATTAGCAAAGATGATGCTGATGAGGTGTTTCCAGGTTGCTCTCAACCAAAACAAACACAAGAATCCCCAAAGAAACAACCCACCCCACCCAAACACACAAATCATGTTGCTTCTAAGTCAAAAGGCAAGGATAAGCCTGCTTCTAAGAAACTAACCCCCAAAAGGAGGGCATCAGCTAAACAACCCACCCCACATAAACAACCCACCCCACCTAAACAACCCACCAAACAACCTACACCACCACCCCCACCACCCCCACCACAGAAAGAACCCACCCAACCAAAACAACAACAACACACACCACCACCAGAACATCCCACCTCTCCACCACAACAACAACAACACACACCACCACCAGAACATCCCACCTCTCCACCACAACATCACACCCCTCCACCACCACCACAAAATCCCACTCCACCATAGAACAACCAAACTGATGAGCCTAACAATCAAGCACCACCTGATCAAGCTCAGCCAGTGAAAAAGAAGGGGGGCAGAGCTAGACCTGAGGGGTTTAGGGTTAACAAAGTCACTGCTAAGAAGGCTGGAACTTGGGTTTCCAAGGGAAAGGGAAAAGGGAGAAAGGGTACAGGAAGGTCTAAGACACCAGGGGTTTTTGCTGATGTTGGTGAGATATGTTCAGAAGAGGAGAGTGAGGATTCTGATTATGAGGAATCAGATTCTGAACAAGAGGATGTTCTGAATGATTGGATTGATTCTGATGTTGATGATGAGGTGATTCCTGATGATATTCCTGATTTGGGGTTTGAGGATTGTCTAAATGGTTCCTCAAAGATGGATAAGGCCTATAAAAATGGCAAAATATGGACTGATCAACCATATGGGTCCATTCAGTTAGAACCCTGGTTGATCTTTCATGATAAGGCCACATTTCTTGAAGTGTTGAGAAGTTACTGCATACAGGAGGGGTTTGGGCTTAGTGTTGAGAGGGCTGATAATAGGAGGTACACAGCAGTGTGTGCAGTGGAGTCATGTGACTGGAGGATACATGCCAGTAGGTTGTTTGACAATGTTAGCTGGGCCATTAAGGTGATCAGTGGGTCCCACAGAACTTGTGGGAGGCTTGAGGAGAATCCAGTAGTGACCTCTGAGTGGTTGTGTAAGCATATGTTGGGGGAAATAGAGGCAAATCCAGAGATTCCAGTGGAGACATTGAGGAGGTATGCACAGGAGAAGTTTCAGTTGAGGGTGAAAAAGAGGCTATTGTACAAGGTCAGGAGTATGGCAAAGGGAAAGCTGCATGGTGGTTGGGCTGAAGCATATGAGCTGTTGCCTAGATATGCTGAGATGATTAAGAAAACAAACCCAGGGAGTCATGCACTTATAACATGGGGGGCCAGTAGTGGGGATGTGAACCCAAAATTCAGAGCTTGCTTCTTCTCATTTGCTGCACAAGTCAGGGGGTTTCTAAGGGGTTGTAGGCCCATAATTGGAATAGATGGGGCTCATTTAAGTGGTTTCTACAAGGGCATTCTACTGACAGCAGTTGGCATAGATGGGAATAATGAAATTTTTGTTCTTGCCTATGGGATAGTAGACACTGAGAGTTGTGACAGTTGGACCTACTTCATGAGATGTTTGAGGCAAATGTTTGAGCAGGAGGGTTGCAACAGAGATGATTGGACCTTCATCAGTGATAGGATGAAGGTATGTGTACTGATCTGATATTTACTCTTTTCTGATCTTTACTTTTTCTTATGTTTATGTTTCTATATTAATGAACCTGTTTTTGTTGTTTGCTGATGTGTAGGGTGTTGAGTTGGCAGTTAGAGAAACTTTTCCTAGAGCAACTAGGAGAGTTTGCTGCCAACACCTATACATGAATTGTAAGAACAATGGCTTCAGTGGATCTGCATTCCACAAGCTATTTTGGATAGCTGCTAATGCATACAATGAGTATGTGTTTGGTAAGGCCATGGAAAAGATCAGTGAGTACAATGCAAATGCCACTGCATACTTGAACAGCTGCATTGAGCAGTGGTCTAGGCATAAGTTTGACTCTACTGTTTGTTGTGATCACAACACAACAAACTTTGTGGAGTCATTCAATGCATGCACAAAGCCCTTCAGAGACATGCCTGTCTTCTCATTATTGGAAGGTATAACTCTTCTAATCATATTCATGCATAATATTACCCCTGAACTTGTTGTTTGTTGTTTAATCATATTCATGCATAATATACCCCTGAACTTGTTGTTTGTTGGTTAATGTCTGGTGTACAGCAATCAGAAGTTGGTGTATGCAGAGGGTGGGGGCTAGATTTGACAAGGCAGTTGACATGGAGGAAGGTCAGCTCACTGCATATGCATTGAAAGAGTTAGAGGAGAGGACAGCTGAGTCCAGGTTATGTTATGCCACAGCATGTGGAGGGGGTGAATTTGAGGTTAGGGATGGACATGTCAACTTCCCAATTAGGCTTGCAACAAGAAGTTGTGCCTGTGGGAAGTGGCAGATCTGTGGAATCCCCTGCAAGCATGCACTGAGGGTCATATATGACCAAAGGATGAACCCCCATGATTTCATATCCCCATGGTTCAAGGCTGCTGCATACAAGCTAACCTATGCAGAACATATTCATCCTATGGCAGATCCATCTCAATGGCCTGACTTTGGCCTTCCTTCCATTCAGCCTCCAACCATCAAAAGACCATCTGGCAGACCTGCTAAGAAGAGAAAGAGAGGGGCAAATGAACCAAAGAAAGGGAAGAGGAACACAAATGTGAAATGTGGAAAGTGTAGAGAGTTTGGTCACAACTCAAGAACATGCAAGAGTGGAGGAACAAGTGCCACTGGACCAAGTACTTCAAAGAGTGGTGCAGCAGGAGCAAGTACATCAAATGGGGGACCAAACACAAGGAAGAGGTCAAAGGCAGCTGCATAGTCACCTCAGTTGGCTATATTTTGTGAATTGTAGTGCACAAAGCTAAACTAACTTAGTCAAATCAGTTTAGTCAGAATCAGTTTAGTTAGAATCAGTTTTTGGAAACAGTTGTGCAGAGATCATTTTTTGGAAACAGTGAAATGCTTAGAACACCTCTTTTTGTGCAGTTCAGTGGTGTTTGTCCACTTAAAGTTCAGTTTATGTAAAGCTTATTTGCTTGAACAAGTATTTATGGAACAAAGTCTCTTTATTTCATGAAATTTGTTACAACTTTACTTCATTGCTATCCAAATCAGAAATGCAAACATTAATACACCAATTTTTATTGCAAAATTGATTTGCTGTTTCTGTTGTTTGATCTTCTTCTTCAATAGCTTCAACTCTTCATGCATTCCCCTGCTCTGTTCTTGCATTCCCCAGCTTTGTTCTTGCATTCCCCTGTTTTCATCATCTCTGTTTCCCTTGCTCTGAACTTCATCACTTGTGTGCTCAAGAAAACCTTTGCACCATTTGAAATTATCACAAGGATCACACTTGTAGTAAAGCTTTTGCGGATTTTTTTCCGTTTCCGAGCTCCTAATTGCAAATCTTCTCCCGCAATAGCAATTTTTATTAGGAACTCTAATGTATGCTAAATTTGGGATGGAAGAAGATTCGATTTTTGAATGAGAGCTCATGGCTAATTTGGAGAGGGGAAAGTATGCAAGTGAGGTGAACACTAGTAGCATTTATATGCAGCAAGAACATAACGGCTATATTTTGCTTCCTAGGTTTAAAAACTAGCCGTTAAATTCAAATTCCTGCAATTTGGGTATCTAGTGCAACTTAATTTTAAAATAGGTGTATATTATGCATTAAGTTTATAAAAAGGGGTATACTGTGAATTATAAACACGACTTAACGGAGGACTAACGGAAGGTCAGTTAAGGGGTATTTGGTGCAAACTTGGAAAAAAATAGGGGTATATTATGTGAATCGAAACAGGCGAGGGTATTTGGTGCGTTTTTTAAACCTCAGGGGCATTTCATGAAAAAACCGTTAAATTAATTAAAGATATATTACATCGAATGACACATTTTAGCCATTTTATCCGCCACCTTGTCAATACATCTCAGGACATACACAATCTCAACTCCCGGAAGGCATTGGTGCAAAACATGTTCCAAACAGTTGCAGAAGCGAGTTTGCTAAGCAGGTGGAGGCAGTTTAGCTTCGGTAGTCCTCTTTGGAGGGGTTGAGTTTCTATACTGCAATGTCATCTGTGATGAAATCTTCAAATGATATTACTGGAATCGTAAAGCCACAACGACTACGGATCATTAGACAATAGCGCATCATCATATACCGTTGGACTAATCGTATATCTTTGAAATCTATTCCCAAAGTTTACTTGGAACTGCGGTAGTATGAGATTTGAGTGTAGGTTTAATCGTTCTCCGTATTCTAACATTCTACCTCTTCTGATTATCAGAATATCGCCACCAAAGTCAGACTGGACGATGTATAAGTAAGGCTCTGTGTCGAGCTCTGAAAGCGTAGTCGTAAAATCTGGATCTATTTCAATAGGTCCATACACATAATTAGACCTGGTTATCGGGCGGGGCGGGTCAGGGTCGGTGCGGGTCAAAAGAGGGTCGGGTATTGAAAGGGTCATTTTTAGCGGGTCGATAATGGGCGGGTCAAAAGCGGGTCGCGGGTCAATAGCGGGTCATTAGTGGGCGGGTCAATAAACGAGCAATGAAAAATGAAAAACAAAAGAGCCATGTGCAAGTACAAGTAAATACGAAGCTATACACGTAATTTTTGGTATCATTACTATTTTAATTTTCAAAATAATTGTAGTATAAGTTTGACCCTATAATGACCCTGTCCAATAAAGGCCCTGTCCAATAAGAGCCCTATTAACTTGACCCTAACCCAATATCCATTGGACTACCCTGTCCAATAACCAGGTCTACACATAATTAGTGTTGGAAAGTTGAAGCTGTTTTAGTTCTTTTGGAGTATTGATAAAGCTATCAATATCACAATAGTATAAGCTACCTACTTCGTCAACAAACACCAGTGAATTCATCTCACTTTTATATATAACATCCCTCAACGTGGTCAAATCAAAAAGCCCCCTCGGCCAACCATACGGCGAACCCCAACATGCTTTGCCTTTTATTTCAGGGAGGTTGAAAGTATACATTCTTTCCTTATTCAACCTCAAGTTCAACAAACTTCTTTGATTAACAATTGCATCATCGTAATTAACAAATGCCTTTTCCTCTTCCTCTTCCCCAACATCAACATCATCATTAATCATAATTGTTCCGGGGTTGAAACGATGGAAGGAGCGTCCTTGATGTCTTGAGTTCCGATCACGTACGGTGCCTGCAAGATGAACTCCGGGCCAAGGGGGGGTCCCCGAGGCGGAGCCTCCGACGCTCAAGTCAGTACAATTGATGTATAAAATGAGGTGTTTAGGGGAGAGAGAGTAGGGTGGCTTCTCTAGGGTTAGAGAATGACCCCTTTACCTTGCCCTTTGAGGGGTATATATAGTGCCTTTGTTGGGCCTTTGAGGCCTTGTAAGGGATATTGGGCTTGAGTGGATTTTATTGGCTTTTAGGTTAAAATGGTGGGCCCATTTTAACACCCCAACAAATGCCCCCCAGACCCAATTCTATTTGAAAAATGGGTTGGGTTTTGATTTTGATCACTTCCAAGTGAAAGTCGATTTCAGCTCAGAATTTTAACCTCGGCTCGGATTGTAACATCGGTTCGAGTTGTAATCTCGGCTCGGATTTTACCTTCGGATTTTTGTCCTTCGGATTTTTACCTTCGGCTCGGTTTTGTCCTTCGGATTTTTACCTTCGGCTCGGTTTTATCCTTCGGATTTTTACCTTCGGCTCGGTTTTGTCCTTCGGATTTTTACCTTCGGCTCGGTTTTATCCTTCGGATTTTTACCTTCGGCTCGGTTTTATCCTTCGGATCGATTTTTACCTTCGGATTTTTACCTTCTTCTCGGATTTATCCTTCGGATTTTTACCTTCGGCTCGATTTTATCCTTCGGATTTTTACCTTCGGATCGGTTTTATCCTTCGAATTTTTACCTTCGGCTCGGTTTTATCCTTCGGATTTTTACCTTCGGCTCGGTTTTATCCTTCGGATTTTTACCTTCGGATCGGATTGTAACATCGATTCGAGTTGTAATCTTTGAGCGATTTTTAACCTCGTTCTTCAAATCCGGAGATCTGTTTAAGAACGTGCTTCTAAAATCGGCTCGGATTGTAACATCGGTTCGAGTTGTAATCTCGGAGCGGCTTTTTACCTTCGGCTCGGATTGTAACATCGATTCGAGTTGTAATCTTTGAGCGATTTTTAACCTCGTTCTTCAAATCCGGAGATCTGTTTAAGAACGTGCTTCTAAAATCGGCTCGGATTGTAACATCGGTTCGAGTTGTAATCTCGGAGCGGCTTTTTACCTTCGGCTCGGATTGTAACATCGATTCGAGTTGTAATCTTTGAGCGATTTTTAACCTCGTTCTTCAAATCCGGAGATCTGTTTAAGAACGTGCTTCTAAAATCGGCTCGGATTGTAACATCGGTTCGAGTTGTAATCTCGGAGCGGCTTTTTACCTTCGGCTCGGATTGTAACATCGATTCGAGTTGTAATCTTTGAGTGATTTTTAACCTCGCTCTTCAAATCCGGAGATCTGTTTAAGAACGTGCTTCTAAAATCGGCTCGGATTGTAACATCGGTTCGAGTTGTAATCTCGGCTCGGATTTTACCTTCGGCTCGGTTTTATCCTTCGGATTTTTACCTTCGGATTTTTACCTTCGGCTCGGTTTTATCCTTCGGATTTTTACCTTCGGCTCGGTTTTATCCTTCGGATTTTTACCTTCGGATTTTTACCTTCGGCTCGGTTTTATCCTTCGGATTTTTACCTTCGGATTTTTACCTTCGGCTCGGTTTTATCCTTCAGATTTTTACCTTCGGCTCGGTTTTATCCTTCGGATTTTTACCTTCGGCTCGGTTTTATCCTTCGGATTTTTACCTTCGGCTCGGTTTTATCCTTCGGATTTTTACCTTCGGCTCGGTTTGACATCCTGAAGCTTATTTTTTTTTGTTGGAGCTTTCCTCTTTATCATTAATTAATGTAAATAGGGACCTACAAAACAAATTGCAACTTGTTTTAATCATTTACCGCCAGGAAGATGCTTTTCTTGTAGTAAAAGATTGTTTATCTTTTAAACAGATCTTTCTCTTGGCTCTTGATAAATGGAACTTGGTCATTAGATGTTTTGCTGATGCGTAGCTCGTAATTGATTTGTTTGTTTGCGACTGAAGTGTCGTCAAATGAGTTTGCCAAACACATTATCCACCTTCGAATGATGAAGATTTGTTAGTAAACTAGTAGTTCTGGCTGGCTATCTTCAAATTTTCCGGCCACTTTTGTGCTTGAACACGATAGCCATGTAAGAGTGGATCTTCATGGGTTATTGTACTCTCTCCCCACAGACGGCGCCAAATTGTTCCGGGGTTGAAACGATGGAAGGAGCGTCCTTGATGTCTTGAGTTCCGATCACGTACGGTGCCTGCAAGATGAACTCCGGGCCAAGGGGGGTCCCCGAGGCGGAGCCTCCGACGCTCAAGTCAGTACAATTGATGTATAAAATGAGGTGTTTAGGGGAGAGAGAGTAGGGTGGCTTCTCTAGGGTTAGAGAATGACCCTTTACCTTGCCCTTTGAGGGGTATATATAGTGCCTTTGTTGGGCCTTTGAGGCCTTGTAAGGGATATTGGGCTTGAGTGGATTTTATTGGCTTTTAGGTTAAAATGGTGGGCCCATTTTAACACCCCAACAATAATAATCTCATCATCTTCTTCACTTAAAAGTTCATTATCATCTCCCTCACTTGGATACTCTTCTTTTTCAAATTCGCGAACGTAGGCAAAAATGTCATCCATCCAATTACTTGGTTCGGGAACACTATGGCGGGAGTAGGAATCGTCATTACCATCTGTTAGCATAAGCCATGGCATTTGACGAGCCCACTGGTTTCGCAACTTGGATTTGGAACAAGTATAAGCAGCACGGTGCCATGAATGACAAACAACTGAAAACATGATGTAATCTTCCAGTGATATTAGATGATTCTCGACAATTCGCATCAGCAATTCTTCCGGGAGATCAGACCAATCTATAGTTATACCCATCGAACAACCCTAACATTCACAACAACAAAAACAAATTCATTATCAGATTTCTAATTCCAAATAACAAAAACTAATTAAAATCATTGGAGAATATATATGAATTCAAAACTGAAATCAACCATTTGAGGAATAAATTTTATGAATTTCACCTGATCGAACGCGTACGAAACTCCAACGGAAAATTATACCGAAAGTATAAACTGCTAGGGGTTTGTCGAGGAATAGATTAGAAAATAAACAAATTAGAGTGAAGACCGACCCAAAACGACAACGTTCTGTTAGGTTAGAAATAGGGTTGTTACACAGGTTGTGTAGTATCAAACGCGTCAGCATTTGTTTTTAAGTTGTGCATGGGCCGTGTAGGCCCACGTGCTATATCCCATGCCTCTTGTTCCAATGAGCCGTGTCTAGAAAGCAGAAAAATTCATATCGAGATGGATTTCTGCTAGTTTTTCATAAAAGAGTCTCATGTGCGACCTGTCCCACGTGTTATGCTAGTTGGCGCCTTACCAATTTTATGAATTTTATTATTATTGTGTTAAAAATAAGTGGGCCAACTCGTAGTATTCGAGCCAATTTTTGGTGAACTTCTTATCTTTTGTTCACGTACAAGAAGCTAAAGTGATGGCTACCACCAACATAGAGTTGGTTCAAGTGGTAAGCAGCTTGATGCCGCTTAAGGGAGGTCTCGGGTTCGAGTCTCGCCGTATGTAAAAAACTCTTGTTGGGAGACTCACCCACCACAAGCAAGGTGTACGACCCGGGTCGGATCCGGATGTAGTCGGAGCTAAGCTCCGGTGAACCGGGTGTGCTATGCGTAAAAAAAAAAGTGATGGCTACCAAGTGGGTTATGATGAGTGTGTTTGGTAGGTCGTGAGTTGGGGATGGTTGACATAGATGAGACCAAGCAGTGGTGTTACTGGTGTATCAAGATGAGACCAATCCGTGGTGGAATAACTAACTCAATTTAAGAGATCAGGTGTTTAAATAACTGGTTTCTTAGGTTTTAAATTAAATGAATAAGAGAGAAGATCCAGTGAAATCGGACAAATTTGAGATAAATCATGCATTAGAACACACACAACCTTGGCATGTAGCTTGGGTCGAGTGGTAATTGATAGGATAAAATGACTACAATGTTGATAGTGTACAAGGGTCAAAATTTAATTAACTTGACCCGGGTCGCGTATGTGGCCCAAGGTCAAGTGCATTAAAATTGGAGGTGGGACCGACTTCAGCTCCACTTACACTTGCATCGGTTGTTTGCATGCAAATATTTAATGCAATTTGTACCGTGATTATATTACTGTATGCATGCAACAAATATTTCAAGTTCTTGGGCTCGTGTGAACCTGCCACGCATGTAATTAATTTTTTTTTTTTTTTTTCCCATTTTGCATGATAACAATCCAGTTATGTACGGAGTATCAATTTTACTTCATTGTGCTATATATGCGTGTTTAAGATTATAGGTTACATTTTTTTTTATATATGTAATGATAATTTAATTTCATTCTTTTGTTAAAATTAATAATTGTGTTTGAAGGTGAATTTAAAGTGGAGTATATGTAAAAGTAAAAAAGTAGGTAAAAGATATTAATGACCTTGAGTCAAGATTGTAGAAGCAAAAAGAGAGATTTAAGTAATTAATATGTCAAGTTAGTGGAATATGAGGTGGAAGAAGGAGAAGGATGAGAGAGAAATTATTTTTCATTTAACCGAAGGTCAAGGATGCACATGGTCTTAGCGTGCATTTCAAGAGTTTAGAGCGAGGATGGTGATGCATTGATGAAAAACAAGCATGAAAACAACCTACCATCCAAAATTGTCGTCCTAGCTATATCTACTTATACTTTTTTAATTAATAATAAGATTATTAAAAAAGAAAGGAGGAAAGGAATAGGGAATACTATTACACAGTATTTACCGCCTTAAACACCGTGTTCAACCATGATTATAAAAGCAAAATTGCAGCAATTGTCGTCCCTAATTTGCTCAAAAGACTTAACCTTTGGAATCTTTATCAGTTTACCAACTTTACTCATACCCTTTTTAGGAGGTGGTAAAAAGTGGGAAGTGGGAATTTATCAAAACCATGCTAAGGTTAAAAAGAGAACCAACTAACGAGTACTGTATATAAAGTCACCTTTCTAGCCAAAGTGATGGAGTATAAATAATACTTTCTCCGTCTTTTAATACTCGCAACGTTTGGACTTTTGCCACTATTCATATAATCTACTTTGACTATTCTTAGTGCTTTTTATATAAGATAAAACATAGTCATGTGGGATCTTGTTAGATTCGTCTCAATGTGTATTTTCAAAATATCAACTTTTTATAATTTTTGCATAAAGAGAATTTAAGATATAAATGATCAAAGTTGTGCATTGGCATACGTGAAACTAACAAACGTTGCGAGTATTAAAAGACGGAGGAAGTATATAGATGGGAATTGAAATACCCTCTCACATTTTCCTCTTATATGTAAGGAGAAAATGTAAGAGGGTTCACCCATGGACATAGAAATGCCCTTGAGTACACGGTACACCCGACTGTATATAATAATTTTTTAAGGAAAGGACGCCTAGCTAACATTCACACTTGCATTTAACAAGATCTTACTTCGTTCCTATATATGCACACTTTTGTAGAGGTGTAGATAGGAAGTTGGCTTGCACCCCCAATTCCCATGCATGCATATCGTTTGCAAAAGTAACCTTATTACTTTATTAGCTAGCTTAATATTGCTATTACCATAAATCCATAATAATATGAGCATATACCGATAATGTCTAGATCTAGGTTAATTAAGAAAGTCTGTATATAATAGGTCGCATGTTCGTTCCCTTCACCCATCATTTGTAACTTGTATTTCCTTTGTGGTTCATTCATAGCAAAGGAAAAAAAAAAATATGATGAGCATATAATTCTTGCTAATTAGGGGATTAGGTAAATAAGAACAATTGCAATTTAGAGTGCTTTCTTTTCTTTGTTTCTCGCTTACTATTCATAACAGAAAAAAAAAAAAAAAAAAAAAAAACAACTAGAACAAACTCACTCATTACATATACATATATTCTCATGTCACGATCGATAAAAAGTCAAGTAGAATCATGACAGGGTTGAAAATTAGCGCTCTTTTTGATGAGGGGTTGAAAATTAGCTAAATCCAATCTTTCCTAACAACTTCGGGTATGATAAGATCGATAATACGAGTAAAAGTACTGTGTTCAATGTTCATGATGATAAACAGCTCACTCATTGCAAGTTAGGCATCATAAATTCATAATTAAATGCGTCGCGTATACATGTAATCAACCGACTTAGCCACTCCAAATTAAATGTGTCGCGTATATGTATAATCAACCGACTTAGCCACTCCAAATTACCCGACTTAGCCATCCCAAATTACTTTTATGAGTCTTAACATGAGTTTCTGCAAAGTCTATCATACATGGCGCAAGTCCATCTACATCTAGGAATATAGGTGATTTTATGAATTGAATCATGCATGCTTTTCAAGTTCATTATGAAATTGATCATGTAAAATAAAGATAGCGTATGATAAATTAAAAATACAAAATTGTGAGTTACAAACCCTAACTTGTAGACCTAACAAGCTTATAAAGATTATATCTTATTTAATTTACTTATTCATCAAGATGTATTCAATGAAGTATAAATGGATTATATAAGCCGCTTAAAATTATCCCATAATTAAATCGTTTAATTAAGAACAATTTTAATTAAACTAAACTATACTAATTATTAACATACGGAGTACGAAAAGATTAAATCAAGATCGAAAAAGGCTTAATAATTCCATAATGGAAAATACAATTCAAGAGTAAAATCAATGAAAATAGGTAACAAGTTTATATCTATCAAACAACTTTTCTTTTAAATTAATACAAAAAAACACGAGAATACAATTAATTGAAAGCCACACAACATAAAAACAAACATAATAAAAATAATAATACAAAAAAGAAAAACTTGTGATGAAGATCTTGTAATTAAAAAAAAAAAAGATATAGATCTACCTAATTAAAAACCCTTAGCTAGGGCTAACAAACAATCGGACCAAGATGCTTGATTCCCCATGTGAAGATAAAGCAACTCAAAAGAGCTAAAGATCGAAAAGAGAAAAACCCTTGTTCTTCAACTTCTTCTTCTTTAGTTGCATCTTCAAATAGTAGGAAGAATATTCATCATGTTGTTGTTGTTGTTGGTGTTCTTGATGATGATAACGACGACGACGACGACGACGGCGGCGGTGGAGGAAAAAACGGAAGTTGGTGCTTTCGAGGAGGGTGATATAAGAATAAGAATACAGAAACAAGAAGATTATTTGAGGACGGAGAGAATATAAGACGACGATGACGATGATGATGGTGGTAGTAGTAGTAGTAGTGGTGGAGGAAATGATGAGAGTTGAAAAAGAGAAGAAGAAGAGTGAGGATGTAATGATGAACAAGAGTCAGAGTGTAGGGTAATAAGATCATCATGATGATAGAGATGATGAAGGTTTTTTTGGGTTTGCTTAATTTTGTGATAATGGTGATAATTTTATGAAGAATTTAATTTCTCTTTCCTCCTCCTCCTTACCTAAAAGGAAAGGAAGGAAATGAAAGGAAAGAGGCTAAGAAGAAAAATCCAAGAGGCTGGGTTTGTGTGCACTCACTATCATCATCATTTCTTTCTCTGACTCTCACACATTCCTCCTCCTTATCATCATGCTGGGGATAATTATGATCAACCCAGAGTGTCTTTTTCCTGGGGTCCCACTCACCACCCTTCTTCTTTAATCTATGTGCCCTAATTATCACTCCTTCGTTTATGCTAAGTCTTATTTGGCATAAAACATTTTCAGTGACCTTCAATTATAAATTACTATCTACCCCGTATAATGATTTAGTGATTTTATATATTACTACTTATACTCTTTTCGTATTTTAAAAAGAGACATATTTTTCTTAAATGGACGTATTTTAAAACCTCAAGTCTTATATGTGACCAGAGACACCATCAAGTTGATGGTGTGGCATCTTCACACTTATAAATAAGCCTAACGTGTTTAAAGCCCAAAAAATAAAGTAACATCGGCAAAGAATATAAAGTAACATCAGCATAGAAAATAAAGTAACATCAGTATATATAAAGAATTAACCTCTAACATGAAATTGAAGAAAATGCAATAAAACAAGAAAAGTAACAGCAAAACAATGTATAAGTAACACTAGCATAGAAAGTCAAGTAAAATCAGTTATACAAGAAACCTCTAACATAAAATTGAATAAACTGCAATAACGAAAAGGTAACACCAACATAAAAAGTCAAGTAACACTAGTCTATATAAGGAACCTCGACCATGAATTTCGAGAAATTGTAGTAAAACAAGAAAATAACAACGAATACAACGTATAAGTAACATTATCATAGAAAGTCAAGTAACACCGGTCTATATAAGAAGAACCTCTAACATGAAACTGCAATAAAACAAGAAAAGTAACAACGAATACAATGAATAAGTAACACCAGCATAGAAAATCAAGTAATATTAGTATATACAAGCAACCTCTAACATGAAATTCAAGAAACTGCGGAAAAACAAGAAAAGTAACAACGAATATAATGGAGTAACACCAGCATAGAAAGTCAAGTAACATGCATCCGTCAATAACTTTCTTCATATTAGATAAGCGCGTCACACCGTCAAGTTGATGGTGTGGCTGGTCACACATGAGACGCGCTAATTTTAAAAAGATATACACTTTCTTTTTTTGACATGTCTTGGTCCCCACTTCCAATTATATTAATATTTCTTTTTTTTTCTGGTGGTCCCCATACTTACTCACATCATCTGTTTACTATAATAAATAATTTATCCACCACCCCACTTTCATTTTATTTTAATAAATTCAATTCACTCTTCTAAAATTACGTGCCGGTCAAAGTGTATCTCTTTTTAAAATACGGATGGAGTACCTTGTTAAAAGTTGTAAATCTATCTATATGTTTAGTTATTGTTGTCAATTACTACATTAGCCCATATTTCATCCAACTAATTACTATCATAACATAATTAACCGTCACTACAAGAAATTGAACTATTAACGACGGGAAATCCCGTCGCAAAAGGCCAATAATCGTTGATTAACGACGGGATTTCCTGTCGCGAACCCGTCATAAAAGGGGGTCGTCGTTAATAGAAAATCCCGTCGTAAATCCGTCGTAAACCCGTCGTAAAAGACTTTTGCGACGGTTATTCCTGTCATTGTTTGGTTGTTAGCCCCGTCGCAAAAGGCTTTTGCGACGGGATTTTTGACCCGTCGTAATTAGGTTGTCGTTAAAGATACAAATTCTTGTAGTGCGTTAATCATATTTTAATAATTTTTTTATTTAAATAAAGTATTAATTAAAGTATGTTAACCGTTGATTGTGAAATATGTATGAAAAAAATTAAAAAATTAATTTACTAAATTAATAAAATAATTAAAGTATAATTAACGGTTGATTATAATATGATTAGTGACTAATTGACCGAAATATGAGGTACGGTAGTAATTGAAAACTTTTAACAAACTATGTAGTAATTTGGATAGTCACTAAAAACTTAGGTACTTTGCAAATTCTCCAAAATATAATTCCAAATTAGTTTTCCTTTATTTAGTTACTTACAAGAAAATTCATAGAGAAAAGGAAAAGAGGGAATATAGGGGAAGATTGATGGGAAGTAGGAAGAGGAAGGAAAAGTGAAAAAATTGATTTTTCTTCCTTCCAAATGGTATTTGTATTTGATCAACCAATTTTTAATTTTGTACATAATATTCGGTTATGTATTATTTCCTTCTATATATTGATTGATATTTGATCAACCATTTTTTTTTATATAACTAAAATCACATTAACATGAACTAAGTAGATGTACGTAGTTGATGATGTACTGGAACTACTGATCGAATGAGTACAAATAGGGATATTGGGTGTAACCCGTGTAAGGCATACCCGGATCGATGATATAGACGTTTTATCTACAAAACACCAACTATTTTGAAGAAGAGACTTGTGGCTATTGTAATTAACTAAAGATTTTAGTGAATATAAATAATACTCCCTCCGTTCCTAAATAAGTGTCACATTTTCTTTTTTGGCGTTCCCTTATAAGTGTCACATTTCTATTTTTGAACATATATTTTTCCCAGTTTTCCATACACTTTTCACACTTTTCCATACACTTTTTCCACTTTTCTATAAATTATGATTACTTTTACTTACACATTCTACACTTTTCCACTTTTCAATCCCTACATCCACTTTTATTTGTACTTTACTCAATTAAACAATTATCTACTTTATCCTTTCCCCAAAAAAAACATTCCCAATCATTAACTCTTACACACTTTACAATTTTATTAATTACCGCGTCGGAGCCCAAATGTGACACTTATTTAGGAACGGAGAGTACTTGCATGTGTACTATTTAATGTATCTTACCTCCGTTTCATTAAGTTCTTTACGCTTTGAAAAATGTAAAACTTTGATCATAAATTCTCACTATTATACATATCAAAATTATCATGAGATATCTTGTTAGATTCGTCTCGAAATGTATTTTATAAATATCAATTTTTTATAAATTTTTTTCGTACAGAATTGGATATATTAACGGTCAAACATTGCACGGAATCTGCATCGGAGTCCGTGCAAAAAGTAAGTGTAAATATCTGCGGGTTGGTTCCTCTGTCGTCACCGGGGAGCTCTTGGCGATCGTCTTTGGAAAGTAATCCTTGGCATAAGCTAGCCCCTCTTTGACTTTGAAGTTATTTCCAGATACATGGGGAGAGCGGAACCAGGCATAAGGAGCTTCAATCGCTAAGAAGAACTATTCTTTATAAGATAAGAGCTAACCGTTTTGAAACGGAGTTAGTATATGTTACAATCAGTGTGTTAGAGACTTAGAGTTTTAATATGTTAGGGTTCTAACCCTTTTAATTAGCAGACATAAGAGGGTACATAGTATATACTCAGAAATTATCATTTGTTTTTAAAGAAAAAACACATTGTGTCATCGAAAATGATAAAGGTCGGAACATGTAATCTTTAAGCCGTGTCACAATGATGACATGGCATGCTTACGTGTCATGATTTAAATTGGAAACTAAAATATTTAAGTTATATAACCTATTTACATGTTTCAAAAAAAAGTTAGGAAAATCTTAGTATTCTAATTTGTTTCCTTCTTTATCTCGAATACCTTATTTACATATTTTCATAGTAAAAATATTGTATTGATAGTAAAATAATCTGATGACGCATAACATACGTAACGCCTATATGTACCAATTAAATTCCAACACATGAAATTGCGATAACTAAACGTTGTTACAACTTGCTACTTTTCTCATCATAACAAGGAGTCTTTGAAATTAATCGTAATTGTGACAATTAATGATGGAGCATCCAAGTAATTAAGTCTCGGCTAGTTGAGGCCCAAGTCTCGTGGTCATCCTAGATTCCTACCGTGCGGGTATAGGGTTTGAAAACATTCTTTTTGGTAGAATATCTGAATAATATATAGTTGGATTTAGAATATTAATACAAGGAAAAGGCTGTAAGTGACTGTATATGCATGCTTTAATTAGAATATTGTTGGGGCGTTGGGAGTGTAGATCATTTAGATGCTCTTTGGTTGCTTTATTGTTTTTACTCCGTTATCAATAACCCAAAACACAGGAATCATAGAATTTTGGAATTACCAGAGGCATCAATTTTTACCAATAAAGCTTCTTTTTGGTTGTCCTTCTGATTAACCAGTTTTTTTTCCCAGGGATTCCAGTTATGTTTTTTATGGATAATTGACACATTAATTAAGGTCTATCTAGGATAAGTGATAATAGTTGAGCTTGTAACTTGGAAGTGTGTTAATAATCCTGTTTGGTTAACATGATATATTAACTTTCGTAGACAGTTGTTATTCAAAGGAAATTAAATTCTTAGAAATTCACATGAAGTTTGATTGACCTTGAAGGGCTTGGTAAGTAGGTAACATACTTTCCATGTTTTTGTAGAAATTTCAACTTTCCTTATTTTTAAAAGTCAATCAAACAAACACTGAAATAAGGGAGAATTGAGTAAGAGAATTGACACGTGAGTAGAAGATGCACCAACAAGAGGGTTCTGGTACGTGATGGATGATAGAGTATAAAACTAATTTTGTGGCTTCAACCATCAGCTTAAGTTTTTGGTTGAGATTTAAAATGAGGGGTGGATGAGATTTGAACCCGTGATCTTTGCATCACGCTGGCTCTAATACCATGTCAAAGGACCAACTCAACCAAAAGCTTTAGATGATGGTTGAAGCCACAAGCTTAGCTTTATACTCTATCAATATTGGAGTCCATGGAGATCTCGAAAAAACGTAATCAAGAATGTCAAATATGACTTAGGCTCTGTTCTCTTTATTTGGATCGGTGTGGTCTGGTCTGAATTCTTCTGGTATGATCTAGTTTGCATGTTTTTGCGAGTGTTTTTTACTTTTTCTTGTTCAGTATTGTTTAAAAGTTTTATGTTAGTGTTTTTTTTTAAAAAAAACTTTTTCTAGCTTGGTCTGATATTGTCTTATTTTCTGGTCTAATCTGATTTTTTCTAGTTAAAATTTAAGAAAAAAGAAAAAGAAATCAACAGAATAAGGTAAAGAGAACAAAGCGCGCATTATGCAGTAAGATGAAATAATTAAAAAGAACATGAATTTGGACTTGCAAAATGATGTGCTCATTCGATAGAAGTCATGGAAGCTAATATTTCCGTAGCAAATGAAGGATGTTTGTGGATTACTACGTGAGTAGTGAGTACATAAGATAGACTATCGGTTCGTAAAACGGACCCATATTTAATTTTTAGGGTTTGGAAATAAACGCTATATCACTTGGTTACCCATAGGACTATTTTATTACACATAATAAAGTGTGGTTACTCCAAGACAAGAGCATATTTTTCAACAACATTTGTTTGACTGCTTACGTATTTGTGTGCGTGACCTCGACTTTCTAAAGCATGATTAAGCTATTATATCTTTAACTTTTTACTCCTTAATTAGGTCGTATTTGAGATTATTATACTTGTTTACATGTACGATTAGGTCAGGGGAAAATGGAAAATCGATAAATTTTTCAGTGGTTACTTTATGATACCTTATGGTTAATCATCATGGAAATTTAAGAGTTGGTTGTCCTCAAATATTCAAACTTCAAGGTAAGGGTAAGTCGATTTTCTTATGGCACATTTTTTTTATTTTTTTTTTATTTTTTATGACATTCATGAAAAGTACAAGAAAGAAAAAATAAAACTAAAACCAAACTAATCAAGCTCTCTAGAAAAAGTAAAGTAGCATGAGAAAATCCTTCTTGAATTGCATTCCTTGCTCGATTATGCGCCTCCTGCACCTGTTCTCGATTAACCTTATAGATAACACACCTGCGGAAAAACCTACCTAGTTGTCGACAATCCTGTCAATCGTCCATTGTTGATAAATAAAGACATAACGAAGTGTTGTTTTAGATAAAGAATTTATGATAAAATCATAGATCCATCCTTTTTAAATACTTGTACATTTTTATGGTTACCTCTTACCTAAGTAGGGTTGCATGTACAAATTGCTCGTTAAAACTCGTAATAAGGGTTGCATGTACTTAGTAATCTTTTTTGATGGTGCGTTTTTTTCACCTTAAAAAAATAAAAGTTTAAGGTCCAGTAAGTTCAGATAGGTTGCAATCTCGTCTTATTATGCACTTCAATAAGTTATTCTAGCTCTTCAGTTTACTCTCTTGTAATCAAGTCTTATTGATATCAACAAATTACAATTAGGTCTTTCAGATCAACCAAGTTTAATTAGGTCCAATAAATTCAATTCAGTTAAGTTCAAGCTCTATCCGATAAATAGAACACACCATGAATACGTCATGTGGATGGTCAATTAGCTAATTTGGTTAAAGGTTTAAGTATTCAAAAACCTATATGAATCGAACCTCATATAAATTCTTAATTTTCCCGTTTGAAACTGTCTGGCTCTAAAAAAAGGTTGGTCACGTATTCCCATCATAGGGGCATTGGAAATTAAATTGAAATTTGTAATTTGGTAAATAAGTGGGTTTGAAAAAAATAACCAAACTTAATATGACATTTTAGTTAGTTTGACTCTAATTAATAAAGTTCACTCACATAAAATTCTAGCCTTTTATTTTATAACTTTATTATTAATTAGTTTGCCAAAAGTCTATTTTAGTGGTAAGACCACAAAGTGGGCAAAAAGATAAAGAAAAGTTGATCAATTCACATTACTTATAGATCCAAATTTTTAATACATAAAAACAAAGTCCAAAGCCTAAAGATGATCTAGAAAGTAACCCAATTTTTTTGGGCATCACTAAAAAGAATAATTAGGATAAAATTAAAGTTAAACTTTTGATAATTATTGTCTCCTCCCTTCCTTATGGAATCCTGAAAAAACCTGATCATATCACATGGCAAAAATGTGCAATATATTTTCATCTGATGATCTAGCTGTGAAAATTTTGCTTTTCTCTTTTGCAGGGGTTCCCATCAAAGATCCCACGAAGGAATATTTGTTTCACAAAAGAATATTTTGTTGATTAGTTATACATCCACCCTCACCTAAGGTAGATTAGCTTAGCTAATGAACAGTACGTTAAACAGTTAAATCTCACCCCCACAACGTTGTAATAATGCGCAAATGATTTTAGGATGGAACTCTATTAAACTTATACTTAGTATGCATGAGGTGGGTTTATAATATTACACTATGTAACTTAGTACTTGTATGAGATTAATTGATTGGTACTTTTTTTTTCTATTTTAAAGCTCCATTTTATTGGATTTATTTTGACTGGACTTATATTATCCGAACTTAATTGAATATATCTGGAAAAAAGACTTATTTTGTCTGAAATAAACTTATTTGTGTGTGAAAATGTCTGGAAAAAAAAACTTATTTTTGCTGAACTTATATTATCTGAATTGATCTGAACTTAACTAAACTTATTTTATCTAAAATAAGTCAAAATAAGTCGAACAGAACAGAGCCTAAATGATAGATGCTTATTATGTTTAAGGGTTTAGGGTGTAGGCATAAGTTACAAAACATCTTACATGTACTCGTTGTATAAATTTAATGTTACCGGGGTAAATTTTATCCATTTTTAGGTAAATTTTAAATGATTAACCTTTTATATTATAAATTAATATTTATGCATAGGCTTTTTAAAAGGTTATAGAGTTACCTATGTACATTATCATGAGAGTGTTTTTGAAAAAAATTAACAATTAAAAAATATTATATCAGGGTAAATTTTAAACATTTTAACGTAATTTTATATCAATATTACAATATTTATTATAAACTGGATTTAATTAAGAGATAGTGAATATAAATAAGAATTCATTCGCCGGAAAAAACACTGTACTGGCTGGTGGAGCGGTGGAGGAATATAAAATGGTGTGCCCCATATGAGGATAGACAGAAGAAGGAGTCAAGGGAAGGAAAAGCATCCATGGTGGATCCAAAAATAATAAACTTCCTGTCTATAATGATTACATTTTAGAAAGTTTGGGTTGTGGTCGACCCAGTAGTCCATCATCATATCATCTTTGTCCAATATAAACCCCACGTGTCTAAAGGACATGTTAGGATATTAATCCAAGTCTCACTTCGGAATAGTATAACTGTATAAGGCAAGATTGTCTAGTATATCCTACAAGCAAGGAGTTGCATTTGACTATTCATGCAATAGTGAAGTATCTAAAATGCCCTTCAATTTCTTCCAAATTTTCGTTTTTGTCCTCTTTCTCAGATGTAGACACGTGGTTGCATCTCTTTACATTTAGCCCTGACCTAGGTCTTTCTTCCTCTTCCTTTTGCTTGCTCGAGCTTCCCCTTTCTCTTTCCTCCTGATTCTCTTCTTGGTATAATCTCATCCCCCATCTCCTACTCAAATTTTTTCGACCACACAATTCACGAATGAAGGGAGGTTGGATCTATTAGATTGAGAAATTAGGGTTTAATTCAACTATCGCAAAGATTCTCTGCCTTTGAATGGTAAGCTCTTCAGATCTGAAATTGTTATCATTTTCAATTGTTTTAGAAGATTTACCAGTTTTTTCTTCGATTTCCTCTTTTTGTTCTTCGTAATTGTAGTTGTTTTTCTCATTTTCAGAAATTTCTTGGTGTTTTAAGGTTAATGTTGTGTTTTGCAATCTGATTGTGGATCTGTTGATCTTGAATTTGATCTCGATTGCATTTTGTAGGGTTTCTACTTCTAGATCTTTTGATTGGTTGATGAGGCGGTGAAAGCAACGGAGCTTCAAGTTTCTTCAAGTTCAGTAGGATAAATTACACGAAAAAACCCTCACTCTGCCCAAGCCAAGGTGATTACGTTTCTTGACTCTCTCCCTTTCTCCTCTGCTGATTGCGTTTTTTAGGGTTTATGATATCATTTTTGAAGCTAGGGTTTTGTTTGATTGGGTATTTGAGTTGGCATAGACAAACGTTTTCGAATTTAATAGTGTAGATGTGTGTAATTGTAGTTGTGATTTTTTATTGTATTCATTATTCAATTGGTAAATTTGGGTATATTGAATTGATTGAAATGGTTAGTGGGTTGGTAATTAATTGAGCTAATAAATCACTCATTATATAGAATTGATTGGCTGTTGTTTTAAGATGTGGAAAATTAAGCGAGCTCAGGGATTTGATTAAGTTGTTGATTAACCCGTTTCATCTTCAGTACGTTTTTACTTCAATTTATTCACCTAGACTTTAATAGTTTTTCCCCCTAATTTGCTATTTATTTTTTACTTCGTTATTTAACTCCTTGTATGTTGCATTTAATCTATCTTGATTCATACTCCTAATTTGGGTATTATTCAATCAATTATGGAGTCACAAATACATTTGTAGAATGTGAAAATATGTCAGAAGATTTTAATTGGGTTTTGCTTGGAGAATCTCGAATCTGGAGGCTTTTGCTTGGAGATTTTTGTTTGAAGAATGAAATTTGAGTTTGTAGGTGGTGTATGATAAATATAGCTGCGTAAAAACTTTAAGATACCACAATAGGGAAATCTTAATTCTTAGTTTTGTTACTGATGATATACTTAGCTAAGGTTGCAGATGCGATCAATCGACTGGAACAAAATTTCATTGTTAAAATCACAATGTTAGAATTTAGAGTTATTTTGGCATGTAAAATGAACTTATGAGTTACTTGAATTTGGAGGCTTTCGAATGAGCTTTGGAAAATGAAAATCGGGTTTATAGGTGGGTTATGATAATTTCTTTATCAACTGAATAAATGGCAGAGAATCTGATATGGTGTACAAGTACAAATTTTCGATATCCTGCTAACCTTATTGCTTAAGAGCTTTTATATGAAATACTAAGCTACAAGATGAACTTAATTGATGGTGCTGAACTGTTGATACAAAGAGATTGTTTAGGGGGAAGGACAGAAAAATGATCCTAAAGTAAACCCTGAAGTTGTAGTTGGGGGTGGATGTTGAGAACAGGGTGTGGTCTTGAGGAATTGTTGTAATTCTTGAATTTTTTTTGAAAGTATGATTTCTGAGATATTATCAGTGCATATAAGCTATCCTCTCTGATTGAGCCACCTCTTTGGGCAATGGGGAATTGCTCCAATGATATTGGATTACATTTTATTATTGAATTTTAGAGAACCCATCTTTGCCTGGCCTTTATTATTTCTCCATTCATATTTTTGGTGACTGCCTCAATTCGCATTGGAGTTTCGGTAGGGTTGAGGAAAAAAAAAACTTACAGTACTTTTAGCATTTCATGTTATTGAGTTTTTAGCATCCTCCGGATTCCGCCTAGCTTTATAAGGTTTTTATGTGCTTGCGCACCTTGACACTCGATCAAATTTTGCTGACACTTGAAATAATTGAAAGCCTATTTTCTAGCTGTTCCGTGTTTAAGAGTTTAACATTTTCATACTATGATGGTTTGGACTTGAACATCAATGCTCCTAATCTTAAGTACTTGCACCTAGAAGTTGTATTCAAAGATTTATGCCTAGAAGATACCCCACTGCTGAATGTAGTTTCTATATCTTTTTATATGAACATTTTGTGGATACCCCACTGCTGAATGTAGTTTCTATCTCTTTCTATCTCTTTTTATTTAAAGATTTATGCCTAGAAGTGTTGTACTCAGGAGCATTTTGTGGAACTCTCTGGTTGCAATTTTGTCAAGCGCCTTGGTGGCGTACCTAACATCAGAAAGCTAAGTGGATATGTTTACTCTATGAAGGTAACATGAGTACATTACCCTTATTTATCAACTCGAAAATACGATTATGCTGCATTCTTATTTTGTTATGCTAGTTAACACATGAATTCCAGCAATCTTAATTTTGTAATAAAGTAATTAAACGAACAAAATAACACCTGCTGGTAATTACTAAAGCATACGAGTAATAAGGGTTTCTTTGTTTTGTTTCTCGTGATAGGAAATTTGTATTTTCAGAGACATTTTCGCCTGCAAACAGGCCATACTGCTGCTTACACTGGCAAGTCGAGCTGTATATGGGTGCTGATGGTGTAAATCGTGTAATGTCTCGCCCGTACCCTCACTACACCAGTATTTATCTCAAAACGAGTGTTTTTATTATGGTGGAAGAGGCCGACATTTTATTTTGAAGCGTGCAAAAAAGGCTCGTATTCTGGTAACTATCCCTTTTCTTAAGCTAAATCAAATCTGATCAAGTCGCGTGATAAGGTGATCTAGATCAGGTTTTATTTAATTTTCTCTTGTAGTTGGTATAATATAAGCATGATAAGTACGGAGTATTTATATAAGTAGGGTGTGATGTGATGCTATGTATGTGTGTAATAGGTAATGGGTAATGGGCATGATTCAAGTCTAAGATTGTTGAAACCTAAAGCTTTAAGTTTTACATAGATCACCTGCATGTCAATATAAAATTTGCTTGCATAGCCGTTATTCGTTCAATTCATTACGTCTATGTATTAGCTAAATAAATATATTGTTGGACAACGTATATGAGGCTGCTTTTCTGCAATCTTAGACTTGAATCATGCCCATTACCCATTAGCGACTTCTTTGGTATTTGTTTTGAATTGTCACCTTACTTTAATAGACTGATTAATGCTTTTCTGCAATCTTAGACTTGAATCATGCCCGACTGCTTTTTTGAAGTCAAGAAGTGGTATCCTCTTTGGAATTGTCGTGCGTAAAATTACCAATTCTCTTTATATGTGTAGAGATGAAATCATGTACGTAATATCTGGAATTTATTGTTGTTTCCGGAAAAATGACCTCTATGAAGTTGTTGAGCGCATAGCTAAAGGTGAGCAGACATGACAAAATGTAGTTCTCGTTTTTGAATTAGCTATGAACCCGTGATGATATGTTTATCTCATTTTAAGTATGTTATACCTGCTTTTATGTGTAATTTTATGTCTCCAATCCCCAAATCCCCCCATCGGCTTCTAAAACCTCAAAAGCATCATTGTGAACCCGTAGTTGGCTACTAAAATCATATAGTTGGAAAAGCTACGTAAGTTAATTTTCATGGAAATATGCTAATGGAACTACCTAAGAGACTAAAGGAGAGAAGGCCCCTCGATTTAATTGTTTTTAATTAGTTACCAAAATCATTGAACTTGGGAAATACGCTTATGTGCTCCCACTGAAGAGGAGGTCTTACAGTTCGCTACTTCGTCAGATTGTGAATGGTTTATTGCATTTCCCCCCCCCCCTCTATTTACCTCTTTTAGTTCTTTAAATAAGTTTTTCTTAATTTCATCTATTGCAGAATCCATCTCAAGCATAAAGTACCATCTTCAGCTGGATATAAATACTACAGTAACAAGCATGAATGTGGATCATGACAGAAGGCAAAGTGTCTTCATTCCTGATACATAATAAATATTCATCGGACTAACTACTCAAACTCTGTAGTGTGCGACTGGAGACCTTAATGGGCACATGTGAGCCCTTGTAGATAAGGTAAAACTCAGTTTAGCCACTCCTTCATTTTCAGTGTTTTAAATTAGCATAGTTTCTGAAAATATCTGTTGAGTTTTGCTAAATATGAACCAGAGCTCACGACCTGTGTAGTAGTCATTGCCGTTTAAGTTAGATCTTTATCTGAAAGGAAAACATGCATGCATCGGTAGATATCGATTTTGTGAACTTTTGTAGACGAAGTAAACAATTAGAGACCATTGCCTGTGTTTTTTACTTCACGCCTTCACGGTATACCACAACATGACTAAAATATGCAAGTGGCCAATGAATGGATACGGTTCAGGGCAGCTGCTTGGGTTAGGGATATCACTGAATGCCTCATTCTCTTTAGATGTAGTTTCACTCTTGATGCAGTCCTTGCCTTTATTGTGCCAACGTTTAGCTGATTTAGATTTAGCACAAATTTAATGATTATGGTTGTATGGATTTGTGGTGGATCCTGGTGTAACACCCCGACCTCTAATTCAATAATTAAAGCATAATTAGCAGCGGAATTAACCTAATTGGTCAGGGCATTACCTGCCGTAACTCCCTCTTGGGAATTACAAGGCAACCATCAATCATAAGATATTAAATCCCAAAAATTAATATAATAATCTTTAATATTACCAAAATAAAGTGCATAACTTACTACAAGTCTTTAATTAAACTATTAAAACATTAAGCATAAACTAAGTGAATATTATTGAAGTGAAATCCTCGCCACTACTCGTTCCCATCGTTCCCAGCGGTACCTAAAACAGAAAACAAAATAACGGTGAGCCGAAGACTCAGTAACGAACTATTCTAGCAACGTAAATTCATTTCAATTCATTTTATTTAATAACACAGGGAGAATAGAATAATGTGAAACATTTTATAAAGTCCTTTATTTAATTCATTTTCAACTTTAGGGTGCACATGCTAGTCGTGGCAAGTATGACATGGTGGAACGTCTTCCACGATGGACCGTTGTCCATAAACATGGGGCCTTGGCCCGAAAACATGAGAGCCTTGGCTCAATGGGCGGATGCCCCATGGGTACATGCATGACCGAGAATCGTAACCTGTGAACATATACTGCCAAACGGACTAGGAATTTCACTTTCATTTATCATGTTTCGTTTAATTTTACATTTTAGTCTTTTTACTTCAGTTGAAGTAACATAATTCCTTTGGATCATAAGATCAAACATCCTTTCTTTCCTGGTTTCTTATAAAGAACATTTTATAAGAAATTCAATCAATCATCATAGCATTTTATAATCAATCATAAAATAAGGAATAATTCCATCAAATCATATTAAAATAAATTATTCAATAAAATCATATTTCATTTCCCGCAATTCATAAAACATGTCAAAACATTCATTTAATAAATCAATCATACGTTGTAATTTCATAATCACATTTATAAGGGAATTGCGGGTACTAGCAATAGCCGTTACCTCACTTCCGCGATTTGCTAAGGGTTTTCGTTGGTTCGTTCGTCCTGAGCTCCGAGTCCAATTTCCAAAAGCCCAAGGGATTATGGCCCAATCTGAATTGGGTTTGAGGAGGATTAAAACCAAAATTTAAAATCACAAATTTTTGGGTTTTGGTTTTTGCTTCTGGGAATGAGTCACGACAGGGGAGGAGGGAGAGGAGACGGACGAGAAGAAGGGAAGAGGAGGGGGAAAGGAAGGGTGGCTGGGGACTCGACGCCGACGGGCGATGGTGTTGCTGGTGGTTTGGTGGCGGCAGAACGGCGAGGAAAAGGGGAAAAGAGCACGAACAGGGGCGAAAACAGGGGAGATTGGGGCGGTTTCGTGGGTGGTTCTGGGCGGAGGGGAGGACGGTTCGCCGGGGAGAGTGGCGGCGAAGGTTGGTTCTGATGATGACGGTTGTGGTGTGGTGTCGACGGTGGTGCTGCGAAGAGAAAAGGGAGAGGGGACAGGGGAGTGCGAAGAGAGCAGGGGAGGTGAGGTGGTGCTTGCGGTGGGTGTGGCGGCGGCTGTGCTTGATTAGGGTGGTTCTGGTGGTTGTTGGACGGTGGTGGCAGTAGTGGTGGCTGGTGGTTGCAGTGGTGCTTGCGGTGGTGGTTCGTGAACCGAATCAAAGGGAACAAGGGAGTGAGTTTGAGGTTGAATTTGATTGTTGTTGAAATTCCACCTAAAGTTTCTGAATTTGTACATGAGAATTGTGTTGAACAAGCTAGGAATTGTGCTTGGGGTCCAAGCATTTGCATTTGGACTGAAATGTGGGAAGGAAGGAAGTTTTTGACTTCCTGGTTTGAGCGTGGGGAGCAAGAAAATAAAGCTGACATTTTCATTTTTTTTTATTTTTTTTATTTATTTTTTTTTTTTTATAATAAATTCACAATATTTGGCAAAAATTCAGAATTTGTAATAAAATGTTTAATTAAAATAATTCCTTAAAAATAAATAAATTATCGTTAACGAAAATAAATAATTTCAGTTTATAAATTTATCGTTTAAAATAAATCGTAAAAACGATTAAAATTAACGAAATTCGATTATTCATAATTTAATTAAAACGAAATCAAGTTAATAAATATTTTTAATTTTAATAAATCGACTTTAAAATTTCGGGGTATTACATTCTTACCCCGTTAGAAAAAGTTTCGTCCTCGAAACTGGAGCTCAGTCGAACTAGCCATTCCTAGAAATCATACAATTCATACTTATTCGTTCTATTCGCTAGACAAACATGGCGGAATAACATTATAACATAATCATTCAAAAAGCATATTAGAATTCATACATCTTATCGTTTCTAAACGAATAACTGGGGATATTTCGCTCTCATTTGCGCTTCGACTTCCCATGTGGCTTCAGATGTCAAGTGATTGGCCCACAAGACTTTAACCATTGGAATTACTTTGCTTCTAAGTCGTTTCTCTCTTCGTTCTAGAATTTCAATTGGCTTCTCCTCGTAAGTTAAATCGTTTCGCAATAGCAAGGGTTCGTGCGTAATCACATGGCTAGGATCAGGAACATATTTTCTTAACATCGACACGTGGAATACATTATGCACCTTTTCCAAGTCGGTTGGTAAAGCTAGTCGATATGCTACTGCACCTACTCTTTCTAGTATCTCATATGGCCCGATGTATCTTGGGCTCAACTTTCCCGTTTGACCAAATCTCATTATTCCTTTCGTTGGCGAAATTTTCAAGAACACGTGATCTCCAACCTCAAACTCTAGAGGTCTTCTTCGTTGGTCTGCATAACTCTTTTGCCTACTTTGCGCTGCCATCATTCTTGATTGGATTAAACGAATCTTGTCAGTAGTTTCTTGAATCAATTCTGGTCCTATAACACGCGCCTCATCGATATCACTCCAACATAATGGTGTTCGACATTTCCTTCCATAAAGTGCTTCGTAAGGTGCCATACCAATGGTGGCCTGATAACTGTTGTTGTACGAAAATTCAACCATAGGTAGAAACTTCTCCCAGGTTCCTTGAAAATCCAAAATACATGCTCTCAACATATCCTCGACAATTTGATTGGTACGTTCTGTTTGTCCATCAGTCGTTGGGTGAAATGCGGTACTAAAGTTAAGTTTCGTCCCAAGGGCTTTCTGCAATTCTTTCCAGTAGGTTGATTGATACCTCGTGTCACGATCAGAAACAATCGAACTAGGCACTCCATGCAATCGCACAATAGTGTTCACATATAGCTCGGCCAGTTGATCTAAACTCGAATTACTCTTCATTGCTAAGAAATGTGCTGACTTCGTTAATCGATCAACAATAACCCAAATAGCATTCATTCCCTTGGTTGATCTTGGTAAACCTATGATAAAATCCATTGAAACTGAATCCCATTTCCATTCTGGCACATCCAGAGGTTGCAACAAACCTGCTGGTCTTTGATGCTCGATCTTGATTCTCTGACACGTCAAACATTTAGCCACATATTCTGCCACTTCTTGCTTCATGTTGCTCCACCAATACACTTGCCTTAAATCCTTATACATCTTATTTCCTCCAGGGTGAATCGAGTATGGTGAACTATGAGCTTCTTCTAAAATTCTCTTTTTCAACTTCTCATCATTAGGCACACATAATCTTCCCTGAAACCTTAACGTGCCATCTTCTTGAATGACAAAACCAGGTGACTTCCCGTTTTCCACTTCACTCCTTATTCTTTCTAATTGCAAGTCCTTACATTGCGCTTCCTTAATCTCATCAATCAAAGTTGGTTTCATTACCAACACATTCAAGCAAGCATCTCCTTTGATAAACTCAATTTCCATCTTTTGTAGATCATCTTGGTTGACTCGGGAGAAAGTTAGGATAGAATTTAAGTGAGACTTTCGACTTAATGCATCCGCAACAACGTTAGCCTTTCCGGGATGGTATTGAATATCAAGGTCATAATCTTTAAGAAGTTCTAACCACCTACGTTGTCTCATGTTGAGTTCTTTTTGGGTGAAAATGTACTTAAGACTCTTATGGTCGGTGAAAATTTGACACGAAACTCCATACAAATAATGTCTCCAAATCTTAAGGGCGAAAACAACAGCTGCAAGTTCGAGGTCATGGGTAGGGTAATTTTGTTCATGAACTTTGAGTTGGCGTGAGGCATAAGCTATAACTTTTCCGTTTTGCATTAAGACACATCCTAACCCATTTTTAGAAGCATCACTATAGATTACAAATCCGTCAGTTCCAGATGGAAGGGTAAGAATAGGGGCAGTGGTAAGACGTTTCTTAAGTTCTTGAAATGCACATTCACAATCATCATTCCACACAAATTTGGTATTCTTTCTAACTAATCGGGTTATGGGCAAGGCAACCTTAGAAAAATCTTGAACGAATCTTCGATAGTATCCAGCTAAACCCATAAAACTCCGTACTTCTGGTACATTAGTTGGTCTAGACCATTCCACAATTGCTTTTATTTTCTCGGGATCAACAGATACACCTTTCTCAGAGATAATATGTCCTAAAAATGATATTTCCTTAAGCCAGAATTCACATTTCGACAACTTAGCATATAACTGGTTTTCAATCAACATATCTAACACTTTTCTCAGGTGCTCCTCGTGTTCCTCATTACTCTTAGAATATACCAAAATATCATCAATGAAAACGACTACAAACTTATCAAGGTATGGTTTAAAAATACGGTTCATCAAATCCATAAATACAGCGGGCGCATTGGTTAACCCAAAAGGCATCACAACAAACTCATAGTGACCATATCTAGTTCTAAAGGCTGTCTTTGGAATATCCTCAGGTTTAATTCGAAGTTGATGGTAACCTGACCTCAAATCAATCTTAGAAAACACCTTTGCACCTCGAAGTTGGTCAAACAAATCATCAATACGAGGTAGAGGATACTTATTCTTAATGGTAATCTTGTTTAACTCTCGATAATCTATGCATAACCTCATAGTTCCGTCCTTTTTCTTCACAAACAAGACAGGGGCTCCCCAAGGTGAAACACTAGGTCGAACATATCCTTTTTCAAGTAACTCATCTAATTGTTTCTTTAATTCTTGTAACTCAGCTGGTGCCATTCTATATGGTGCCTTAGAAATAGGGGTAGATCCTGGAATTAATTCAATGCTGAAATCTAATTCTCTTGGTGGGGGCATACTAGGTATTTCTTCTGGAAAAACATGTGGGTATTCACAAAATACAGGTATGTCAGTAATGGAAGGTACATGGGTATTTAGGTCAACCACACTACATAGGTAACCAGATAAACCACTCTCAATCATTTTACGTGCTCTCAAAGCATGGACAATTTGAATCGTTGGTTTTCTTACTAACTTATGAAATGAAACTCTATCTCCACCTGGCGTTCTAAGGGTCACACTTTGCCTTGAACAATTAAGGTTAGCTTCATACTTAGTCAACCAATTCATTCCCAAGATTACATCAAATTCAGATAGGTCAAAGGCTACTAAGTCTGCTAGAAACTCTACTTTTTCTATTACAATGGGACAATCTCTATACATGGTCCTACATTTCACTATTTCTCCACTAGGAAGGGAAACACTCATAGCATGAAAGTCACAACATGGTTTCAAACTTAAACATTTAGCAAACAATGGTGAAATAAAGGAATGTGAAGCTCCAGAATCAAAAAGAACATGGGCAGGTAACGAATGGATAGAAAAGGTACCGGTGATAACATTATCATCCTCATCTGCTTCATCTTGTCTCATCACAAAAACTCTTCCAGTTGGCGGTGGTCGAGGTGGGTTGCGGTTTGAACCTCCTACATTGTTGTTCCGACCACGATCGTTGTTAGTTGAAACTGGTCCTCTCATGGTTGGCGTCACTTGATTTGGGCAATCTCTGACGTAATGATCATGGCTTCCACATCGATAGCAAGCATTCGTGCCAACACGACATTCACTCTCCACATGACTCCTTTTTCCACATTTGGCACATCCTTGCGACCGATTGTTCCTTCCTTGAAATCCTTGTCCCCTATTATTTCCTTGATTACCATCATTCCTCCTTTGATTTCCCTGGTAACTTTGGTTGGGCTTCTTTGCTCCTCCTTGGCTTTGGTTATCATTTCTCCTTTTATACCCAACATTCTTCGCTTCTCGAAGTAGTACCACTCGCTCCACATTAGCCGCAATATCAACCATATCCTGGTATGAAGTAAACCTCTGAGTGGACAACCTATCCTGGTACTTAAGGTGCAGACCTCGTTCAAAACGGTTCATCCTGGACTGCTCTGTCGACACCAAGTCTGGTGCAAACCTTGACAACTCCATAAACTTATTTGCGTATTCCAACACGCTCATTGTTCCTTGTTGCAAGTGTAGAAATTCATCTTCTTTTTGTTTCCTCAAGGATGGTGGATAAAACTTGTCTCTCATTAACTTCTGGAGTTCGTTCCAACCAAATCCAGGCCCATTCTTTCGTTCCTTGTTAACTTTCCACCATAATCCTGCTTGGCCTGACAAGTAGAACACTGCGAAATCAACTCTCCATTTCTCAGGGCACTGCAGGGTTTCAAACAACTGATCAATGCGACTTATCCAATCCTCGAACTCAACTGGATCAGGCTTGCCATCATAGGATGGTGGGTTGAGTGACGAAAAGTTCTTGAACGTCGCTGCGCTCTCGTTTCCACTAACATCTTTCTTTTTCCGAGAATCATGGACTAATTCGGCCAACATTGAACTCACATTTTCCAATCGTTCCATCCTTTCCTCATGGCCATTAACATGGACATACTCCTCGTGAGAAATGTCATTATCATCGTGAACATGATGCTCGTTGCGAGCTCCGTTGGTAACATCGTTGATAGCATCGATGGTCGACATTCTGCATAACATATCTTATCAGGTTGAAGCGAAATAATAATATAAAATAAACCCTTTGATCCCGTTCCTACACTCACACTCATATTCATTTTAACTTAGCAAGATTTTAGAACATTCTTTTTAACTCATTCCTTAAAATTCTTTACTTAAAGCCTAATGAATTCTATTCGTGCGAAAACCCGTAAGGTTTAGCACTTATGGTCCAGAACCTTTGCTCTTGATACCAAACTGTAACACCCCGACCTCTAATTCAATAATTAAAGCATAATTAGCAGCGGAATTAACCTAATTGGTCAGGGCATTACCTGCCGTAACTCCCTCTTGGGAATTACAAGGCAACCATCAATCATAAGATATTAAATCCCAAAAATTAATATAATAATCTTTAATATTACCAAAATAAAGTGCATAACTTACTACAAGTCTTTAATTAAACTATTAAAACATTAAGCATAAACTAAGTGAATATTATTGAAGTGAAATCCTCGCCACTACTCGTTCCCATCGTTCCCAGCGGTACCTAAAACAGAAAACAAAATAACGGTGAGCCGAAGACTCAGTAACGAACTATTCTAGCAACGTAAATTCATTTCAATTCATTTTATTTAATAACACAGGGAGAATAGAATAATGTGAAACATTTTATAAAGTCCTTTATTTAATTCATTTTCAACTTTAGGGTGCACATGCTAGTCGTGGCAAGTATGACATGGTGGAACGTCTTCCACGATGGACCGCTGTCCATAAACATGGGGCCTTGGCCCGAAAACATGAGAGCCTTGGCTCAATGGGCGGATGCCCCATGGGTACATGCATGACCGAGAATCGTAACCTGTGAACATATACTGCCAAACGGACTAGGAATTTCACTTTCATTTATCATGTTTCGTTTAATTTTACATTTTAGTCTTTTTACTTCAGTTGAAGTAACATAATTCCTTTGGATCATAAGATCAAACATCCTTTCTTTCCTGGTTTCTTATAAAGAACATTTTATAAGAAATTCAATCAATCATCATAGCATTTTATAATCAATCATAAAATAAGGAATAATTCCATCAAATCATATTAAAATAAATTATTCAATAAAATCATATTTCATTTCCCGCAATTCATAAAACATGTCAAAACATTCATTTAATAAATCAATCATACGTTGTAATTTCATAATCACATTTATAAGGGAATTGCGGGTACTAGCAATAGCCGTTACCTCACTTCCGCGATTTGCTAAGGGTTTTCGTTGGTTCGTTCGTCCTGAGCTCCGAGTCCAATTTCCAAAAGCCCAAGGGATTATGGCCCAATCTGAATTGGGTTTGAGGAGGATTAAAACCAAAATTTAAAATCACAAATTTTTGGGTTTTGGTTTTTGCTTCTGGGAATGAGTCACGACAGGGGAGGAGGGAGAGGAGACGGACGAGAAGAAGGGAAGAGGAGGGGGAAAGGAAGGGTGGCTGGGGACTCGACGCCGACGGGCGATGGTGTTGCTGGTGGTTTGGTGGCGGCAGAACGGCGAGGAAAAGGGGAAAAGAGCACGAACAGGGGCGAAAACAGGGGAGATTGGGGCGGTTTCGTGGGTGGTTCTGGGCGGAGGGGAGGACGGTTCGCCGGGGAGAGTGGCGGCGAAGGTTGGTTCTGATGATGACGGTTGTGGTGTGGTGTCGACGGTGGTGCTGCGAAGAGAAAAGGGAGAGGGGACAGGGGAGTGCGAAGAGAGCAGGGGAGGTGAGGTGGTGCTTGCGGTGGGTGTGGCGGCGGCTGTGCTTGATTAGGGTGGTTCTGGTGGTTGTTGGACGGTGGTGGCAGTAGTGGTGGCTGGTGGTTGCAGTGGTGCTTGCGGTGGTGGTTCGTGAACCGAATCAAAGGGAACAAGGGAGTGAGTTTGAGGTTGAATTTGATTGTTGTTGAAATTCCACCTAAAGTTTCTGAATTTGTACATGAGAATTGTGTTGAACAAGCTAGGAATTGTGCTTGGGGTCCAAGCATTTGCATTTGGACTGAAATGTGGGAAGGAAGGAAGTTTTTGACTTCCTGGTTTGAGCGTGGGGAGCAAGAAAATAAAGCTGACATTTTCATTTTTTTTTTTTTTTTTTTTTTTTTTTTTTTTTTTTTTAATAATAAATTCACAATATTTGGCAAAAATTCAGAATTTGTAATAAAATGTTTAATTAAAATAATTCCTTAAAAATAAATAAATTATCGTTAACGAAAATAAATAATTTCAGTTTATAAATTTATCGTTTAAAATAAATCGTAAAAACGATTAAAATTAACGAAATTCGATTATTCATAATTTAATTAAAACGAAATCAAGTTAATAAATATTTTTAATTTTAATAAATCGACTTTAAAATTTCGGGGTATTACACCTGGAATATGGGTTTATTTATGAATAGGGTCAAGAAAATACAGGAGGGTTAGGCTATGGCTTCAGTGCTACTCATGTCCTTCAGAATGGTGGTGGATTTGTTAAGGGATGGTCTGACTCTAATGGGTGTCTTCTAAGCTTGTCCTAAGTTATATTTCGTACTTCATTTTTAGCTTAATTCTCCTACATTCTGTTGTAGATGCATCATTTTGTACAAAATCTCCGTCAGATACTCAGATTTATTCAAAATATAGATATCCAAGTTGGACATTATTTTAGTTAGATGGGACTGAATGTTACCATTTAGTAAGAAATCAGCAGATTTTTACTTATGAGAGAAAATTTACCATCATATCTATGCTTTTGTTGCTTTTATCATCTTAAAATATCTGATTGAAAGATGTCTACTCCTTTTGCAGCTTGTTCGCAACAATCCTCGTAAATTCATGCCGTCACAAGCAGATGAAGAAACTCATCAGTTATCCTACTCATAGAAAACACTTGAAATATATCATTACCCTTCTGTGAGAGCCGTTGAAGGGGAAGGTGATGAATCTCTGGTTAGTTGCAACACTATCCATTATATAGAGTAGAGTTGTCCATTGCTAGAAGCAATTATTCTTTCTTTTATTGATTTATTATTTTATCTCGTTATTTATAATTTAACAAAAGTGTGACAGGAGTGGTATGGACATAAAACAAGACTACTTTAAAAAAAAGAATATAGATGACTCTTAATCGAGTAGTTCTATAACAAGTATGATTGGTATTCACTTATTGTTCTTGTTCTAATTTGATACTTTTAGGCTGGAACGATTGCTATTAGACATAAGACACCCCCTTGTTTCAGATTCAATGTTCCACCGAAAGGAATATTCGCAACCTGAATGTTAAATCGAAGTCCTGAATTATGGATGTGAACATAACAACTGAATTATGGGTCTAATTCATTAATAGAAAGCACGTGGTTTTGGGTATCAGAAAATCCCGGCTATATTCAATACACTTCTGATTTTTCAAAACTGAAAGCTCTTTTTTTTTTTTTGAAATATTACCTCAAAGTAATTGTTTATGTAAAGAACATTACGAGTAAGACGGTCATAAATAATACATGAAGTCAAAAACAGGACAAGACATGTCTATCAGATTTTGGTTAAAAGTCTGTTGGGAATTTCTTGCTTACGTAAGTTACTTCTGCTTCTTTCAAGAACAGCAACCTTCATTGATCATAAGATTTATTATATTAATCATATCTTTTGAATAAAGTTTCAAACTCCGTATTATACCTGTATGGTGTTTGATAGGGCTTAATCTTTTTTTTTTTTTTGATAACACAAATGAGAAAGAACAACTAGGGAACCTTCCTGGCAGTAGTGGCCAGGATGTGAGCCCTTAACACAAATAATCTAGCTACTTTCTTAATAATGCAAGAGTTATAAGTAAGAGCTAATTTCTTGACATCTCTGAGTATTGCTCTGCATTCCAGCGGCGCAGCAGCCTCATCTTTGTGTTAGATGCAACAAGTTAACATATAAAAAGTAGTTATAATTTCTTTTTTGCAGTTATAATATCTTTTTGTGTTAGATGCAACAAGTTAACATATAAAAAGTAGTTTTATGTGTTAGATGCATGTTGTCTTCAAAAAATTACCTGAAAGAACTGAGGCATGTATTGAATAACTAACTGTCTGTTTGATTTCCAAATTTCCAATTTAGATATCTTGATAAGAAGAAAACTGCTGAAGAAATGGAGCAGCAATTCCAGAATTCTTTAGCCATTGATTACAGTTTGAAAGATGGAGAGACCCTTGTTCTTCGGTTGAAAAAAGTAAGCTCGCTATTTGTCTGTTTCCTCACTGATTAAATAAATAATTTGCTACTCGAATGAATGATAATCTGTTTATGCTCAGCATTTTATTGTTAGAAACCTGGTGGCAATATAAAGCTGAAATCCTTTGATGAGGGTGTGACCAACCTATGAATAACAGATAAAAGTAAAGCTAAAGCTCCCTTGTTTTCTATCAGACCGCGAAAAAATAAACCATGAATCTATATATTCTTGCTTAATGTCCGCTCAGAATAATAATAAATTGGTGTAGCTTAGTGGTTAATCTTCTTGCTGTAACTCTATCATTTGAACGCAGAAGTCTTGTGTTCGAGTCCCGACCCTATACTCTTCAAAGCTGTAACACTTTTTTCCTTACCCGTGACCATTCATCTTCATGTTTTCTTACTTTCTAAAATGTTTTTGGCTTTGTTTTTTACTTTTACCATTTTCTGATGTTTTCATGATTTATTTCTTGCTCTCTTTTTGTTTTTTTCTTCTGATTTTAGTACTGTATTTATATTTTATAATTGCTTAATTTCATTGCATTTTTTAGGGGTCTAATTATATAATAACAATATGCCCCATAAGTATGAAAAAGATGCAACTTTTTTTTATACAATAGTGTAGTTTTGTCATTTTTTTTGTTAGTAATTTGTAATGAATCAGATTTCTTATAACATGTAAAAACTCATCGTATACACTCGTAATAATTTTTTTCTTGAGATGAAACGCTGTAAATTATTGTTTGGACTGATATATTGATTTCTATTGCTCTTAAGCCTACACACAAATTCCTAAATCTTCACTGCATAATTTTGTTATGGATATTAAGAAAATTTATTACCTAACGTTCCCTAATTCCCCTTAACAAAAGGGGCAAAATAGAAGGATAAGCAATTTTGTTTTTTAAAAAAGTAAAAAGTTGGACCCCCATTTCTATATTACTGAGTCCTCCACAGTCCTCCACCACCAACCCTCTCACCAACTTCTTCTCCTAAAACTCCTAGATCCCCAAGTTCTAATCCTAATAAAATATTCGAAGAGGAGAAAGAAGATCCCAGTAAAGAGCAGGTTCAACCTGATTTTAATTTTAAGGAAAATCAAAGTTCAGAAGATACAACACATGAGGACTTTAAGGATTTTCAAGCAGCTGGCTGATTTTTTAACTTGTATAAATAAACTTCTGTTCATAAATGAAATTTCTTTCGGACAAGGCTGGTGTACATTGTGCATGATCAAGTGTTGATCCAAAGTCTATGCTATGCGAATTTTTAAGGCAGGGCAGTGTTCAGAAGGTGAGGAAAGGAGAAAAGATTGACATTTACACAGATGTGTGGTGATGGTGAGTTGTTAAATTGTTAACTTTTGGCTTAACCCAACTTTTTCGCTCGTTTATGTGATAGTTGATAGATGACATACAACGGGAAACAGGTACAAGATAAAGCTATGGATGATAGGAAGACAGAACAAGTTGGGTTAATACGTTCTTTGTAATTATTTTTGTGGAGATGGGGGGGTGTTTAGGGGTGACTTTTATGTATACTCTTATTCAGAGTTGGGTCTAATCTACTCAGCGCATTCTGTCCTGCTCATATCACTTAGTTTTTGGTTGTGTCAGCTGTTCTTAGTTGTTCTCTCAAAGTACTAGCAACACTGGTGCCACAGTTCTATTCTCCGAAGTGTGCTGATGTTTTTGTGTTCTGGCTTGCATGAAGTTTGCTGGTCCGTGGCAGTGCAACAAGTTAGCTCAGGGTTGCTGGGTAGTCTGGTTGTCTGTTGCTGGTTGTGTTTGTTGCTCCGTGAAGTTTTAACCAAAGTGGTCAGGTTGACTTGGTGTGGTGTTGTTTGCTATATATAAAAACATAGTCCCAATGAGTTTGCATAATAGCCCCAGAATTGTTGTAACTGATTTCTTATTTATATACCTCATGTGTTTGCATATTTGTAATTTTTTATCATTTCAGATCCTCAGTTGTCGGAAATGGAGGTGTTGCAACATGATATATCAGCTCCCTTACAAAACTAATGTTATTAGTAATCCTTAAACAATAGGTTTCTTCCTAGAAATGCATGGTTATAATACTAATTAAACATGCTTGATATATTTTAATAAAAATAACTACGCCATATGTTTGTCCCTACCTTGGGGGACGGCGCGCGATAGCGCGTCGGCCAACAACTAGTACTCCGTAAGTGTTTACCTTCTCCTATTAGTATGAGGCATTTTGGAAGGAGGTCAAGAAAAAATCCGTGCGAGCTTGACCCAAAGCGGACAATATCATACTAATGTGGAGTTGAGTGGTGTGCAGCCCGACAAGATGGGTGATAGGGGCCCAACAGTACAAGCATTGGACACTTCATTGTCTTCCTCATCTAGATACAAGAGGGCTAAATATTGATTTTGCGCCTTCTCTCTTTTCTACTCCTCCTGTTCTTAAATGATTTCATAACTTGAATGAAATGATTGCACAATTTGAATTATATGTTTAAAATTCAAATTTTTGATTACGTTTCTTATTTTCGATAAGAAAAAGCTATTAAAATAATTGACATCTTGAAACTATATACCTTATGACTAGAAAAGAGTAATAAAAATTCTAATAGGATTTTACATGACTATAATTTCATATGTTTAAATAACAAATTTCAAATGATATTTTTTATAAAGAATGGCGAGAATAGTTATCAATCAATAAAGGACCATAATGAGTTAGGTTATGTTTTGTTTACCTTATTTCCACTTATTTCAAGAAAAATAAGTTCGGTTCAGTTAACTTCATATAAGATAAGTTCAGGAAAAATAAGGGTTTTTCAAGTACAATTTATAACTAAAATAATTTTAGGTAAGTTTTAATAAGTTTAGATCGATTAATTGAGTTAAGAGTTCAAATAAGTTGATATGAGATAATTTCAGGAAAAATAAGTGGAAATCAGGTGAATAAAACCACACTTAATCGTTATTCATATTCGATTAACTAGATTTAATTCTATACAACGCACATTGTTATTTTAATTTCACAATTTGGTTAAGTTTTCTATGGAGTATGTAATAATGGAGGGAAAAATGTACAATCAAATTTTGAAACAACAGAGGGAGATGAGTTTGGGGATTGATGATAACTGTACGATTGAATTTGGGATGTGAAACTGATAATTAAAAGTATTTAACAAGAGATTAATTATGTACGGCGATACGAGAGAGGAAAAGATGAAAAGATAAGTAAAGAGACGAACACACAATTTTTCCCAAAAAAGGAAGAAATTTCAAAAGGAATGACACATGCCATTTATAATATTATTAAAACCCCAAGCAAGACATGTAGTGGATACCAACATCATTTATCATTATGACATGGCACTACATAAACGAATACATAGCCATTAATGTGGTTTTAGCTGAATTCCAATTATCCATTCAATTTTTAAAAAATATTTATATCTAACAAGATTTAGATTTATGACCTCCCATTAATAATGTGAAAGAATAACCGTCTAAGCTACACAACTTTTATGTTAATTATATCAAGTAACGTTAATATATTGCATTTCAAAACTTAAAAACAATTCTAAAATGCATGTAGACAATGGGTAAGACATATGCATATCAATTATGATGTTTATTTATCACAAAAATATTCTGTCTCTAATTTATCTAAAATTCAATTCTAATGTTCCAATATTTATATTTGTCTTTTTTTTTACCTGCAATGACCAGTGACTTAGGGTATTGTTCAAGGCAATAACTAGTTATAACATGCTAAAAAGTTCATGTTCTAAAAAAGTACGTTTCGTAGTATATATAATACCAATAAAATTTTAGATATCCATCTCTATAATCATTTAGATTTGTTCTACTCAGAGTAATTGGTTAAATGTGTACAAGTATTTTGTATACTTCACTAAACCTGCGTAGGTTTTTCTAAAATTATTTTAAATTATTTTTTTTGTGAAAGAAAAAAATCATTAATAATCACCCTTCAACATCTAAACTTACATGAATTGTTTGTAATTTACTATAGAAAAGATATACTCCAAATAAGCTGAAAAGAAAATTATTTTGTTTAAGAATACTTGAACGTATCTTGTCATCTATCATAAGTCAAAATAAGTTAAACAAAACCTTAAAACAAAAGAGAACTAGTCGAATAAGTAAAACTTATGATATTTTATTTAATTACAAAAGCGGAGAAATATTTTTCAATAATTATTTCGCTCTCACTAAATTTGATTTTAGATAATTGATTCGCTCACTAATTTTGATTTCGATAATGAATATGTTTGTTGTAAATAAATTTCAAGCCTAGTTTACGAACAAATTTAATTTAAGTTAAACACTAGATAAAGAGTTATTTAAAATTGTGGCTATTACATTTATTCATTAAATCATCTCAAATTAACTTCAAAAAGAAATTTAAGAATAATTGTAAGCTAATAAAAAAGTTGAACACCCGATAAAGAGCTACTTAAAATCGGGGCTGTTACATTATATAATTTTATGTGAAATAAAATAAAATAAAATATCATGTAATCAAATAATAATTTTTTAGTTTTTAAATGGTTCATGTGATTTGTTAATTTATAAATGATTTTATGCAATTGACTGCTCCGTATTTGATTTCTTGCCCCATAAATGATTTTATGTAGTTGTAATATTATGAGAAATTCAATTTGTATACTCAATTCGACTATCAATTATATAATGATTGTTTTATCAATTGTACATACTGAGGCCGGGTAGTTAGTTTTAAATATTTAGTTCAATTACAGAGTAGATTGTTACTTATAAATCTAAAGATATCATTCTAATTATTTGTGAATTTTCAATATTTTGTTGGAAAAAAATATGCTTCATTAATCACAAAATTTACTTCATAATAATGCAATAACACTTCTTATATAATTAATCATAAACTATGAAACTATAATTTTCCTTATAAGATTTAAATCGCAATATAACAATACCAAATATATCTGTTATAATCAAGAACTAAGCATGAACAAACAAAAAATGGATAAAACTAAATTTCAACATACGTTGGTAGTAAAGGAAGAGAAGTCAAGAACGTAGAATAACGATGAGGATGGAGATTAAGAGAACAAACAAAAATATAAATTTTGTGTTGCATGATATTAGCTTTTGATTAACCGAGAGGAATAAAAAAAGTCGTTACAGTAATTATTTTAGATCATTTATTCTCTCTAAATTTGATTTCAATAATGAATATGTTTATTATAAATAAATATCAAACCTAGTTTATAAACATTATTAATAAGTTTAAATTTATTCATTAAATTATCACAAATCTAAAATCATGATCTCAAATTAATTTTAAAAATATTTAAGAACGATTTTAATCTAATAAAAAATTACCCGACGATTATAGCTACTTAAAATCAGAGGTATTATATCGTATAATATTAATTATGTGACATTAAATTAAATATCATGTAATGATCAAATGATTATTTTGTAGTTTTATACTCCGTAAATTGTTTTATGTGATTTTTTAATTCATAAATGACCTTATGCAACGAACTATTTAATTTTGTACTACGTATTCAGTAAATGATTTCATTTAGTTATATTATTCTGAGAAATTAAATATTCATATACAATTCGATTTATCAATTATATAATGTTTGTTTATCAAGGGAAAATACGAAGGGTAGTCAATTTTTCATATTTAGTTCAATTATATTGTTGCTTACAAATCTAAAACCATCATTTTAAGTAATTGAAACTAGATTAGTATATTAAAATTCGACTTAAAATTGTTATCATTTCAGGTTTAAATTGTGTTTAAAACTCAACTCTTATCTACAAACATTTACATACAGATAACCATTGTATCGATCTAAAGACACACAACCGTATATTAAGAAAAATAAATAGATGAAATAATAAGAATTGAGTATTATTATGATTCATGAATCATGATCATGCTTGTCAAAGAAATGACATGTTCAATTGTTGAGCAATAGAACTTGAACATATCATCATGTGAGATTTATTTCAAAGCTCATTGCAATCAATTCTATTGCAATCAGCTTTCAAATATATAATTATTGATAAGATTCATAAGGCTAATGACTAATGGCTAATTAATGGCTTACTTTTACCAGCTCTAATAACAGTCATAAGGCTAATGGATTGTGATGAGATACCATATGTTGTGATTTTTCACTCTCTGTTTGCATTTTTTAGAAATTAATATATAGAATATTTTATGTTCCATTCGACTAATTTTGTACTTGTATAAAATAACGTACATGAGTATTTTGTTAACTTATTTAAACTTGTGCTATTTTTTCTAGAATTATTTGTAACTGTTTTTTCACAGGATAGAACTTGTGTAACTTATCTGCCATACGAGATCTTTTTATTTTATTTTATAAGGAAAGAAAACCCAGGCGGACTACCTGACGCCATCCTTTCGAATGGGTGAATTACAATGACTCCGAGCTAATAAAATACTTCTTGTAGAACAGATTGTACAAAGAAACTACGTTCTAACCTCATACTACCCCAGCCCCAGTTCCAAGTAAACTTGGTGAATAGACTTATGAGATAGACGATTAGCCGAACGGTATATGCCATACGAGATCTAAACTTGTGTAAATTTGTTTTTGAATTGTTTGTAATTTACCGTAACAGAAATTCTTTCGATTGTACATCATAGCAAAACTATTCTTACTATAACCTAACTTATTTTTCTAAAATTATTTTCACTTATCTTGTCTATTACTTCTTCCATTCCGCAATTGATGAATCACTTCTCTTTTGGACACTATTCATTAACTAGCTTTGACAATTATTCTTTCACATTATGTAAAAACAAACATAGTCAAGTGAGATCTTGTTAAATTCGTATCAATGTGAGGATTCAAAATATCAATTTTTTATAATTTTTTCTTACACGCAATTAGAGATATTAATGTTCAAACAAGCATATTGGGATACGTAAAAAAAAAAAAAATGATACATCTATTGCGAAATAGAGTAGTATAAGTCAAAAAAGAAAACATGACCTTCTAATAAAAAGAACTATTCGAATAATTTTGAGGGGTAATGTCTTGAATGTTGTGGGCCTTGTGGCCTTATTACATCATGGGCTTGGGCTTATTTAGAGAATGTAGGAATTTTAAAGCCCAATTTTTGAACATATATAATTCTTCAACCAATCAAAAAAACATCGGGTTTTTCATGAGATACCCCCGAGGTTTAAGTTTATTCACCAGGTACCCTCGTTGTTTCAGTAATCCACCAGGTACCCCTCAGGTTTCATTTTCTCGCATGACTTAACCCTGCCGTTAAGTGGCCGTTAGAAACTTTTTTTCACCAGGTACCCTCGTAATTTATTTCACCAGGTACCCCTGAGGTTTCTTAGTTTTTCACCAGGTACCCTTATGTTTTATGGTAATTTCACCAGATACCCCTGCTCACCAACGGCTACTTTTTAAAAAAAAAACTGGCTGGTATGGAACTGCATTCCATAAGTCCATAAGTTCTTCTGGGTTGCTGCAAATGCATACAACCCATATGTGTACAATAAGGCAATGGAGAAGATTGCCAAAATTGATCCAAAGGTTGTTGATTATCTGTCCCAAGTGCCAAAGCAGTGGTCAAGGCACAAGTTTGAACCACAAGTGGTTTGTGATCACAACACCACCAATTTTGTTGAATCTTTCAACGCTTGTACCAAGCCTTTTAGAGACATGCCAGTGTACACTCTGATGGAAGGTAAATGTTCTATCTTTACTGCTTTTTACACTGTGGTTGCATATGTTTTACACCACCCCTGTCCTTTTTATTAATACATTTTCTGTTTTGCTGCTTTATTTTGTTTGTGCTTGGATGCTTGGATCTAATAGAGGCTGGGAGTTGGTGTATGAAGAAGATTGGGTCTAGATTTGGCAAGGCTATAGAAATGGGACCAAACCAATTGACTGAATATGCTGCTGGGGTATTAGAAGAGAGGAGTCAACAGTCTAGGTTTTGTTCTGTAACAGCTGATGTGGGAGGGGAATATGAAGTGAAAGAGGGGGCTGTCAAATACCCTATTAGGTTAGATGCAAGGACTTGTGGTTGTGGAGTATGGCAAATATCTGGCATACCTTGCAGACATGGCCTTAGGGTTATTTACCACCAAAGACTTGAAGCTACTGATTTTGTGTCTCACTACTTCAAAGGGCAAGCATACAAGTTAACTTACTCAGAGCACATGCACCCCATGCCTGACCCAACCCAATGGCCTTCTTTTGACCTTCCTATTATCCTCCCACCACCCATGAAGAGAGCATTAGGTAGACCCCCTAAACTGAGAAAAAGAGGTAAACATGATACTAGAATAAAAAAACATTAGAATGCCATTTTTTATAGCTCCATGCATTAATTTCTTTTGTTGCTTGAGTTTCTTCTTCATTTGGTGAATTTCTTCATTCAAGCTTCTATTTTCTTCAATTTCTCCTTCCTTTGTGCTACCTTTGTTGTTTCTCATTGGAAGTGGTTGCTCAATGCTTCCCCTGCACCACTTGAAGTTGTCACATAAGTCACACTTGTAATATAGTTTTGAGGATTTTTCATTGTTTTAGAACTTCTTATTGCAAATTTTTTCCCACATATGTTGCATGTTTTGTTTGGAACTACAACGTATGAGGATTCATACGTTGTAGAGGAAGATTGAGATTGAGAATATGAGCTCATTTGAAAGTGAGTTGGGAAATAGGGAAAATATGAGTTGGTTAATGGGAAGAACAGAAAGTTGTAGTGAAGAGTTGCTAATGCTCCCCCTTTAAATAGAGAAGGCTCACCAACGGCTAGTTTTTTTAGCCGTTGGTGAGCAGGGGTATCTGGTGCAATTACCATAAAAACATAAGGGTACCTGGTGAAAATCTATGAAACCTCAGGGGTACCTGGTGAAATAAATTACAAGGGTACCTGGTGAAAAAAAGTTTCTAACGGCCACTTAACGGCGAGGTTAAGTCATGCGAGAAAATGAAACCTGAGGGGTACCTGGTGGATTACTGAAACAACGAGGGTACCTGGTGAATAAACTTAAACCTCGGGGGTATCTCATAAAATATCCGAAAAAACATTATACATTATCATTATCATTATCCCCCACAAAAAAGGAAAAAGAAAACGCGGGAAACAAAATGTTGTGTTTGCGTAGTAAGCTCATTCTCTCCCCATTTTCTTTCAGGACTTTCATCGAACACCTTCCATACAACAAACCTAAATCCTTAAATTTCACTCTAAACACCCGCAAATCTCTAAACACTGCTGCATCCGTCAAATCTTCTCACTTTGAAACCCTTAATCCTCATCAAAAACACCAAATTTCACTCTATGTTGATGCTCTTATTCAATGGAATCAGGTCCTTTACCTATCTCTTATAACAGTTCAATTTAATGCTGATTTTTTTTTTGTTGATTTTTTTTTTTGGAATTTCATTGATTGAATTTTGTTTTTGTTGAATTTAATTGATTGAATTGTGTTTTTTGGGGGTTACAGAAGATGAATTTGACTGCTGTTACGGAGCGGAGTGAAGTGATGGAAAGACATATTGAAGATTCGCTTGCGATTCTCCCGCCTATAAACGAGTCTTACACTTCACATTGTGATTCTTCTTGTGAAAGTATTAAGCTTGTTGATGTTGGAACCGGTGCTGGGCTTCCGGGTTTGATATTAGCTATTGCTTGCCCAGGTATTAATTAATTTTGTTACTTGCATTCATACATTGTTGTGGAAATTGAGGGAATTTTTGAGTTTCTTTGTATAGAAAAATTAATTCACACTGTCACATTTACAATTTTCTCATATAGAGTGTAATTGGTGTAGAGATAGCATCAAACGGAATGATGTAGTGACCATGATTATAAAATCGCGATTCAAATCGTAAAATCTTACGATTCTACGATTTAAATATTGTCAACGATTCAATTTACGATTCTACACGATTCTACACTTTTTTCTTGACTAGCGAAAACCTCACAAGTTTGAATCACGTTGACAAAGTTATTAATAGATAAATATTGTTAATTATTGCTTATTTATCTATCTAAAAACTATATATTTCAATTATTATGTTTTTTTACCTATAATATAAACATTTTAAATGAATTTTGAGAATAAAATCTTGATTATGTTGTTCGTAGAATCGTAAGATTCTACGATTCGATTCTAAGTGTCCCTTCCGATTCAAAGTAGAATCACGATTTTGATAACATTGGTAGAGACTTTGGGTAATGGGTACCAACCCCGGAAAATTATCTAAGACGGACATTACTCGTATTTGTTTAAGGGGTTAGATTATAGCTTCATTGTTTTCAGAGTGTTGTTATCAATGTTATGGTTTATTTTTTGTGGTATCCATGTTGCATTTTTTGAACATTATAAATTCATTTATTGATGATTTGGATTAAATTAGTAATAATAATATGAGGTGTTTCTTAATTTAGTAATAAAGTAATATTATTGTCAAAATCAATCATACAACCAAGGTTCCAAGAGAGGGGACAAACCTTCTAGGAATGACCCCGTCGTAAGGACCTGCCAACAGAAAACAGTAGGCCTAAGCCTTACAACTTCCAATCTAACATTTTATCCTAAGGATACAAACGAAGCTCTGTCAACTCGGGAAACCTTTTTACATGAAATACAATTAGTTCTATGCTTCACTATGGCTCTGTATCTCCTTAACAGTAGGGATTTTACCATTCCATATAGCTTCATTTCAAATATTCCAAGCTGTGCACAAAGTTGCAGCCACAGATGCTATGGAAAATTTTCCCTAGAGTTGAGATCTCCTTGCTCTTCTACTAATCAAATCTCAAAATGAAATAGAAATCATTAATCATATCCCGGATTCCAAGCCATTGTTTGATCTTCTGAATGCACTGATTGTTGTATGGACATTCAAAGATAAGATGTTTATGAGATTCACCATCCTGATCACAAATGCCACAATTATCAGTTTTACTAATGTGCAATTTAAACAATCGTTATAGTCTACTGAGGAGCTTTATAATTCTCCATATTTTGGAAAACAAATTATGGTCAAAGATTTGTAAGTTCGACCCTGAAAGTTAAAATTTTAGTGCGTGTTTTGTATGGATTTAAGAAAGAAATGGAATAGAGACAATGAGGAAGAATGTGAACTGCTACCATCATTGGTTGTTTGATACTCTATAACATAATGAAAGGATTCACTCGTATGTATCAAATTGGGGATCAAGAAGGGTAACAATTTGTTACCACATGGTTTGGAATGGTAACAAATGGGTGGCTATGGTTATGTTTAGGAAATAGATTGTGCTACCACAACTCTCATACCAAGCATTAGGTAATGGAAAGGGTTGAGCGATTCCATTTCCATCACTTGAATCACTATACCAAACAAGCTCTTAAGGGGAGGAATGGAGGATTGATCTTTGAGATGTTTGAGGAATGCATGATTTTCTTTCTAGTTTCTACCCTCTAGTTCAGTTTCTCGCATAGTATTAGAGTTTCCTGCTGAAGTCCTACATATAATCAGGTGTTTTATTGCTGTAATTAGTTTTGGCTTTGTTTTTTAGGAGAATAGGAATCTGGTGCAAGAGTTCTGCATTGTATGTAATTAGGAAATTAACTGCATCATACTGAAGTTGAAATGACTATCATTATGGAAATCGATGCGGGGTTTTTCTTAGTCATTTTTATGTGTTATGTCTTCTTACATTATCATTTATTGGCATTATTAATGTATAGGTTGGAAGGTAACACTTCTAGAGTCTATGAACAAGCGTTGCTTATTCTTGGAGCATGCTATTGATGTAACCGGTGTGTCCAACGTGCAAGTTGTCCGTGACAGAGCTGAGGTATTTTTTTCGTAATTCTTAGCAAGCTTCAAATTTTTTATTTATCATAAGGCCATGTTTGATCAATTGAGTTTCTTCTTAAATAGCACACTAATTCTCCATGGTTATAGGGCAGAATTTTGGACAAACATTAGAGTTCAGAGAGTCCTTTGATATAGCTGTTGCTAGGGCTGTTGCAGAACTGAGGGTTCTAGGTGAGACTCATTAATATATCTCTTCAGTACATTGTGAAGCTCCTCATGTCTTCTGACAAAATGCTTGTTTTATTCTTTTATTGGTCAGCTGAGTACTGTATCCCTTTGGTTCGCAAGGGTGGTCTCTTTGTAGCTGCTAAGGGTCACGATCCTCAGGTGAGCCGTTATTTCTTATTCTTGAATGGCCCTACTATTAACTTTTTTTGGGGGTTAATTTCTCCTTTTCATGGTATGGTTTTCATTCTGTGCAACTTTTGACTCAGGAAGTAGCTTATATTACCAATGTAGGGAAGTGAGTTGAGTATTTCTCTTTGTAAAAAGATTGCAGCATTTGATATTTTTATGATGTATGATTAGCATGTTTGTGGTACTTAACAATTGAAAAATGAGGAACTCGTGAGTCATGACCGTAAGCTGGCAGCGTTAACAATTATTTCCTCCGTCCCTAAAAGATTGCTCCATATTCCTTTTTGGGATGTCCCTATTTGTTTGCCCCACACCTTATTTAGTAACTTTTCCCACTTGCTCCCTCTCTATATCTCTCCTCAAGGGTCCACTTTACCAACCCATGTGCACATTTTATACCCAAATATTAATAAAGTGAAGTTTGCTTCACGAGGAAATTTTTTAGGGACGGAGGGAGTAACATAAGACGATGTACTTCCACTGCAGTAAAGTGTCTAACTCAGTTCTCAGGAGAATTACAGATGTTATGCAGACCGTAAGTTCAGATTGATGATTGTCTTTACTGGATATGGATGAGATCTGACTATCTTAGAAAGCTGTGATGCATTATGCATAGGGGAATGAAGGGGGCACTTTTGATAATGCAAAATTAATTAATTATTATTAGCTTGGAGAGGAAGGCATCTAGAGAGTTATATATACATGAGATCGTGAAAATGATGAGAGTTTTATTTAGTTATTTTTTTTTTTTCTCTTAAGGATAGTCCCCTATATGCTCTATTTGGTGATTTGATCGTATCGAATACAATCTACTATTATATGTCCTCAAATTCTCTTCTTCTCCCTCACTAATAATTTTCTGATGATTTATTATATTATAAAAGCATCGAGGTTGTTATAGTTAATAGTGTTCACAAGAAATGGAGGCAGGGAAGCTTTGCTATATAGTAAGATTCTGCCTGTTTAATCTTATGTAAATGGTGGTTCACAAGAAATGGAGTTCATGGTTTGAAATCCCTGTTACTTTTCCATATGCTATGATTTTGTTGAAATTATCATGTTTCTGATGGAATTGTTTACTTTTGCAAGAACACTTAACTTAGAAACAAAAAGAAATATAGGGTAAAGCATACTAGTAAAAAAATGTTTGTTGAATGATTAATGAATATATGTAAATTTCCTGGCTTATGTGAGGTGCTCAAATATAACTTACACTCCTTTGAAAATGTTTCCGGTTTTATCTGGTGATTGTTAACACAAAGAATATTTAACAAGTATAGAGTTGGATGATGGAATTTCTCCATCTTTCTGGTGATCCAAGCTCAATTTATTCTCTATCTCCTGACCAAATACATAAATAAAAATATATCTATGTTGAGTTGAGTGAGGAGAACATGCTTATGTACTCACTGTGATCTAAAACACAGAATATACAAACATCCAGTGATCCAGTACCCCAAAAAAGTTTTGTCGATTGAGCTTCTGTTCATCTGTTGTGAAAATGGGATCTACCCAATTTGCTAAGCGTTTTTATTTATTTGGTAAGATCCGAGCCTAATTGATTATGACCTAAGCTGATGAGTAAGATAAGATGAATGATAAAGGGAGGAAACCATATTTTGTGATGAACTGTACTGAACCAGCAGTCTGGCAGCAGTGTAGGTGTCACTGTGGCAGCTTCTGACTTGTAGTGTCTCCCGGTAAACTGATTAAACTTGCAATGAGATTCAGGGATGGAATGACAGTTTATTTTTTTCCATCTTCTTTGCTGGTGTTTAGGGTTCGATTATCATTCACCCCCTCTGTAAAGAACTGACTCGACTCAACCAAAAACACAATAATGAAGAAGAAGATAAATTGGTTAAGGCCCAGCCAAAAGGTTACAAAAGGCAGTAGCTTTAGGCTACCAATCTCCAAAAGAGTGACTTTAGGTCACAAGTCTCACAATTCACTACCTATTTCCTGTCCTTCTCTCTCTTCCTCTCTTTCTATTTATACTAATATTCTCTACTGACTGCTCTAATGTCCTTGTTGTTTGCTGTTGTGTTGCTATTGTTGTTGGGCTGCTCTTCTTGGGCCTCATTAGCTGGGTTCATTACAATACCGGCCCCCTAAACTTCCACCTTGTCCTCAAGGTGGATAGTAGTCGGCAATCGATTCTCGGCCTCGGCAACAATGATTAGTAAGTTTCGGCGCCATGGAAGGGATCTTCACCAACCGTTCACGAGATACTATGGAGTGGTGGGAAGAATTGATGTTGTTCGAATAGGGAGGATAAGTGTACAGGTTGAAGCAAGTGTTGTTTGGATTGGTATTGTATGAAAGTAAACAGGAGGTATAAGTGGGATCAAGGGTAGACAAATGAGGTTCTAAAAAGTTGGTGGAGCTGCTGGCTTTAAAAGATTGGGCCTGAGAAATGGGATGAAAACCAGTAAATTCAGCATTGGGCTTTGAGTTTGTAGGCCTAAAATCAGTCAGGACCTCACTGAATAAAGAATAGTCCAAATTGACTCCTTCTCTTTCAATAGTTATATTCAGACTTGAAATATCACATGTTTCCAACCTAACTTCAGCCACTTCACCATTTACCATATTGCCCTTACTAGCATATTCCTTCTTCAAGCCAACATGTGACTCATTGAAGCTTCTCCAATACCCCTCTTTTTTTGGAAACATCCCCTGCAAGTTCTTTCTGTGCTCCTGCTCCACCACCACCATTCTCACCGGAGAATCTGCCTAGCCCACCACCAGAACCACTAACCCCTGATCCACTCTTCACAAATTCGCCCCTTTCCCTGTCCAAGCCACCATAAGGGGAAGCTCCATCACCAAAATTTCCTTCTCCAGCTAAGAATCCAGGGCCTTGACCTGAACCGTAACCTTTAGCACCACCTGCCTCAATTAATTCTCCAATGGCTTCTTCATTTTCGAAATTTTCAGAACCACCACTCGATTTACCATATCCAAACACGCCTGGACCTCCACCCGATCCGCTTCCTCCGGCACCTCCTCTCGTAAAATATCGTCCACTGCGGTGGTTGTCGATATTTCTGCAATCAACACTGAAAACACAAAAGGCATCACCATTGATATCTGGTGACGTACCAGATCTACTTTTCTCAATCTCTATTCTTTGTGGGTTTAATGGTTCCTTCTGTTTTTCCATTAGGGCTTTCATATCTACTTGAAATCTTTCTTGGTCTCTCTTCAATACAGCCATTTGTGCGCTCTGCTCTTCCATGAACCTGTCAATTCTGCCCTCCAAACGCATGGTGGCTGCCTCCACCGCCTTTTGGTTTTTCTGGGTCTCTTCGGCCCTTCTAACCACAAAGTGTTCTGCTAATATCTTCTGGAAGGTAGCCATCCCTTCTGCCAGAAGCTGTTGGATGCTGCTTTCAAACCCCTCCATGAGTTGCCTGACCTCGGCCGAGCCTGCTTCCATTCCATCCATTCTTTGCGAGTTGGACAACACCCTGACTGTTGTGCTTCCCTTCCCAGATTCGTCCGCTCTGATACCAAGTGTAAAGAACTGACTCGACTCAACCAAAAACACAATAATGAAGAAGAAGATAAATTGGTTAAGGCCCAGCCAAAAGGTTACAAAAGGCAGTAGCTTTAGGCTACCAATCTCCAAAAGAGTGACTTCAGGTCACAAGTCTCATAATTCACTACCTATTTCCTGTCCTTCTCTCTCTTCCTCTCTTTCTATTTATACTAACATTCTCTACTGACTGCTCTAATGTCCTTGTTGTTTGCTGTTGTGTTGCTATTGTTGTTGGGCTGCTCTTCTTGGGCCTCATTAGCTGGGTTCATTACACCCTCCCAACATATACAGCCGTGAGGTACAACATAATTGTTGGCTGACCTCTAACCTAAAAAGGCGTTTCTCAACTTGCAACATTACAATTGTCGGAGCAACTCCTTATTGGATTTGTTTTCTTTTTCAAAAAAGAGCCTCAAGATTCTCATGCCATTTAATAGGGCACTCCTCTTTGCATTTCCAAATTTTCGTATAGTTTCTAGCACTGTGTAATATGGAGTACTAGGAAAACAGGATTTAAGTACTATCCCATTACTTTCCTTCGGTTTCTGAGATGATTCTATTGGTCAATGTCCAGCTTCATTTAAGGGAAAAATATCTGAATGGTAAAGATCTCGATGTTTATGGGTTAAGCTGTACCCATTTGGACAATCTGCTTGGCTACTCCTTTTCAGCTGGCCCTTGTATTATTCAGTAATGGCTTCATATATAAGCATGTAATTGACTAATAACAGCCGCTAATTGTGAATATAAATGTCCCGAGTTGCAAAGGCACACAAAAGGGCTCTTATTTTACAAGAAAGGATTATTGTATTAGCCTTTCTCTTGACCATCAATGAGAACAGAAACCCTAGATGGCTAGATCCTACAACGGATCTTATGCAACTGCCAATGCTGCAGTGCTATATCTCAATGCTTTTAGAGCTTGTTATGATACTTTAAAGTTTAAATTCTACCAATGTTGTGGGTGAAGCTACTTGATGTTTTAGCTCTAGTCAAACATTGGTTTATGCGAAATATCGACTGCTTAGCTTATACTCCACTCCATAACTAAATCTTTTGTTAGCGACTTTCTGCCTGTGTAGCAAGATATCTTCTTAATGTCCTTACTTCCTACTCAACCATCTCCCCTGTCGTATTGCTTTTCTATTCCCTATTGCCATAAACATGAATAGCTTAATACATTTAATATCCTTTTGCAAGTATGATGATGAACCACCAGATTCTAGGAGGATTTTTTTCATCTCCTATGTTGTTGTCTTCAGGTTTCGGCCATCTCAGCAGTGCTAAGATTGTTTCTCAACTTTACCTTCCTAGTTTGAATTTTAAAATATAAATTTCTAAGAACTATATTATTCAACTATAGTTTAATATATCTTGACTTTCGATATCAAATGTTTTTCCTTTCTGAAACCTTTGTCTTGCTTCCAAATTCCAACTTCCAAGTAGTAAGGAATTTAAATTTTTTGATAGTTGCGTATACCCAGTTACTCAACAGTTGGAAAGTGGTCTAAGTCTGACTTTTGATTACATTAAAAGTTTAAAAAGAGACGTTTATATTGGGACAAGAGAGTTTCACTGAATATATGTTGATGACAATTGTGAAGTTTAAGTTCAGGCTGCTTTCGTCCTCTCCCCTCCATCAAGAATAGGGACAATATATACATTAAGTCAGTGATATTCTATGCTGTTATATATTATTCAGCAATCTGATCCATATCTCCATGGTTTTGTCCTTTGTGTTTCGGGGGCAGTTGAGTCTGCAATTCTTTCAGCATGACAGTTGTATAAGTATGACATGCCAAAATTGTCCCTTTTCAATTGTCCTTTTGGCTCGTATTGTTTGCTTCAACAAATATACATTGATTAATACATGCTTGTTTTTTTTAATAATCTTAACTTTCAACTGATAGTAACATTCGTTATTTTGAACAGGAGGAAATTAGAAATGCTGAAAGAGCAATGAATTTGCTGGGTGCCTCTCTTTTGCATCAGCATTTAGGTATGGTTTCGAGGAGCTAATCATGTCATTTTATGTGAAACTGTTGCTTATCATTATTTATTCTTAGTACAAAAGAGATTATCATTGATATAATCTTGTACAAAAAAGGTACTACTTATAATTAATTAGGCTTACACTTTAGTCTTTCATAGTTCTAGATCATCACCATTCACCACACTCTATTGCTGTCATTCAGATCTTAAGTATTTTGTTTGGTTTAGACAAACTTAAATAGGATAGATGCCTAGTCGAATAGAGACTGGTATAATAGTCCTGTTATATAAGTAGCAGTTTAACTCACTTGGTTTAAGCCTTTTAATATGTCTTTGATCTAGCTTCAGATATCCTTGTAAGTCCTCATAAAGGTATTATGAATAATGATAAAAATATAACGCGAGTCATGTCAACATGGTGAATAACAGCATTCCCTCTTATATGCAAGAGTAGGTTATTGCTGTTTGGCAAACATCTAACTCGTGCTTACCTTCAGAAGGTTTCAATTTGGTTGTAGATCTTTGTTTTCTGCCTATATTTGGTGAGGAACATATAGCAGTTCCTCTTTGGCTCTTTCCATGGTGTACATTGTAATATTATATTAACATCAATGCTACCTCAAGTCTAGGGGTATTGGCTGGACGTATGCAGCCTTCCCTTGCGTTAATACAAGGCTGTTTCCAATTAACACTTGATTTGATATGCAATGACTATTTGCTACTGCATATTAAATAAGAAGAGCAAAAAGATTGAATGAGACTTCTGTCAATTTTGCCGAATACTACATAATGAATCTTTGACTCCTTTTGAACTTGCCATATGATGAATGGTTCATTGCATCTAAGTTCTAACTGTAAGGTTGGTCGGAAATTGTCAGTTTGTCACATTGCACTCAATTTATCACTTGGACAATTAGTTGGTTTAAAAAGAAAATGATATTGAGACTAAAACAAAAACTGAGATTGAGATTACAAACTCTATCAGAGGGACACACATGGAGTCCAACTTCTGTATGGCATGCTCAATAGAAGTAGTTGATTAAATACAAGCTTGTTTCTAAAATGCACTGACTTTCTAGTTTCTAAATAGATGTCATTTTAGTTGATAAAGCCAGAAGAATAAAAGAAGAAAACACACACACACAACATACGTCAAGGTTTTTGGGTATCATGCCACATAGTTCCTTGATGACTGCCTCAATTTTCTGCATTTATTGAGATGAGAACATCTGTCTATAGATACTTGCTACTATATTTTAAGCAGATGCACATTGCTTATGCAAGCTACTTTTGGCCTTTTCTTACTGACTGAGATGACACGTTTTTTTCTTTTGGCTATTCAGTGGAGTCACACGGCCCTTTTGGACAGAGAACTGCTATAGTTTGTTTCAAAGACCGTCTTACCTCGAGAAAGTATCCTCGCTCTCCAGGTACACCAGCAAAAATGCCATTATGAGTGAACCAGATGAATGACTGCTATTTGTTTGTTGCTACTAACTCTGCCGGCATGCCTCTGCATTGTAAAACGTGGAACTTTATGTTTATCCATATTGCATCATGTATGGTAGATAATATATAGTCTTTGCTGTACAAAAATGTTGGCAAGGATTGATGTATCATAACTCAAATACCAGAAATAGAATTGGTTTGATTTGGTATTGGTAAGTTCTTGACGTTGCAAACATATGCAATCTGCCTCTCTTTCCTTCTTCCTTCTTTTAAGTTTTAACTAATTATTGAAGTTCTGCTAGGCAAATTAAAGAGTAAATTTGGAGTTTTTATTTGTTTTAATACTATTTTCATCCATATTGCATTGCATAATGTAACGGAAGTGCGGAACTGACATGTTGGAATAAGAGTTGGTTTTATTAGGTTTGGAGCTTTTCACAATGATTCAAGTCATGTGCAACTTTCTTTTCCCCCCCTCTTCTTTCATAACTAAGAATTGGGTTCTGAATTGTGATAGAGTGATAGGCAAGTGAGATTTTGTTTCACTGAGAGGAGAGGTAAATGTTTTGTGTTGATGAATTAGTTTTCTTAGTAACATTTCAAGCAACACCATTTTATATGAAATACAGTCTTATGGTCTCTTGCTTGCAGAAAGTCTGATAGACTGGTACTGGAACAATATGTTGAGAGAACCAGAAGTTAAAACTTTTACTCCCACCACTTCATAATATAACATACCATGGTTTTGAGGTTAAACTTTGATTTTTTGTTTCTCTGGAACTGTATTGACAAAAACTAAAACCAAAGAGAAGAAGTGAAAGTACTATTAAATTCAAATAATACAGTATAGATTTTTTACACTCAGTTAGTCCGTGATAAATTGATAAATTTTATTGATATGGATAGTATAATTTTGAAAGTTTGACCTTGAGATAGTGCAAGTGCCTTACCATTGAGAGAAGGTTCCCTAATTAACTCTTGTACCTTTTTAAACAAAAAAAGTATAGTTGTTTAATTGGAACTTTGTCAGTCAGAATGTAGGACTCGTACGGAATAAGTGCTTGGGCTTCACGTTTTATATAAAGTAGTGTAGATCATTACATTGGTTGCTTTAGAGGGTTGCTGAGAAGTGCTTCTCACCCTGTGCAATTAATATCTGGAATCCGCTAATGCATTTCCATCTAGTGCCAACTGAACAACACTGTCTATTATCAATATACTTTTGTTAATTATGGAGTTACTTTTCTCTTCTGTTTGCTGAAACAATTGGCAACATACTTTCTGTTTGCATCATTAAACATTATAATATTATTTTGTACTTCATATATTTGTAAAGTTCGTCTAAATGTTTAAATGTTCTTTATATTCTTGACAGTTAACTTAGTCTTTTTCTTGGCTGTGATTTGCAAGTTCTTTAGGGCTTATTGAGTGCTCAAGGGAGTATTTTATATATTAAAGTGTTTCATTTTTTTTTCTTTTTTTTGTTGGGGAAGGGGTCAATTGGCCGCTCTCTAGAAATTTGCTAGCAGACTTAATTATGGTTGGTGTGGTTAGGGTATATGTGGGGCTATGTGTGTCCCAACTGTGTCATGAACTTCAGTTCAACGACGTTATGTATGGCTGTTTGAGTACTAGTCGCTAAAGCTGTTCGTGTCAAAGGGGCATAATAAACAGAAAAATTACACCGGATCACTGATAATGGTTTTAGTCTAATGTGAACAATTTTCACAGATTTTTATTTCAAAAATGTTGAACTATAAGAGAAAACACTTATAGGGCCACCCTCAGGGAAGGGCGTCTCTTAGGACGGCTTTGTACCCCTAGTGATCTGTTCATCTCTGATAAACTTGAGTGGCTGATCTTCATGACATACTGATTTTCTTGTTGACCCTTTTGATTGCATAAATGATAGTTCTAATCTGTGGTCTCATGGGTTGCTATAGGCAAACACATTTTTCAATTTCTTGACATCAACAAACTGAGTGAGTCACTTCTGAATTCTGATACATTGACAAACTGAACAATTTGTTTTTGCATTTTTCAATTTCTTGACATCAACAAACTGAACAATTTGTCAACAGTTCTGTCAAGTTTATGTGTCTATATGAGTAGGAAATCATCTAAAAGCTTTGGGCAGTCAAGATGAACCAGATTATGTGCTGGAATATTTGTGTGTTCAATGTCACATCTTAGTCTGTTTATATTGACAAACTATTAGCCATCCAGAAAGGGTAAAATGAAGGGAAATAAAAGTTAGCTTTTCCTTACCCTCGGTTTTTGCCCTTTTAGTTCGTTAAATAAGGACAAAGGGTTATATAGTATTTGAAGTCCTGCAACTACCTCTTTATTTATTTGATATCATGAGTGGAATTTCATGTTGATATTGTTTAGTGCTTGCCCTTCCCCCCTTTTTTCCTGGAGAAAAGCCTAATATGATAATATATATTCCATGTTTAAACAAAAAAATAGGGACACGACATGTTTCCTTAATTGGGAAGAAAGTATACGATTGTTGTACTCTGCGGAGAGGTCCTCTAGTTTGGATTCCTGAGATCAATTGACAGACAAGAACCTGATTAGGAGCACTGGAAATTAGTAGTAATATTATCTTTTATTGATGCATTAAAACATTGAAGTTCACATTGCAAATCTGCAATTTGTGGAACTAATAAAAATTCTTACCTTTTAGAACATAGTTTTTCTATAAGGGTACTAGTCTTACTATTATACTAAGCATAGATAGTGGTTCAATTAGATACCAATACCTGCCATACTCGAATATCACAGTCTAAACTACCACTATAGACAAGATAAATTGAGGTAGATGTGTTATTATGAGGGTAATAAGCATCAGCTGCTGCAGTCAAGCACTTGATTGGACCCTGGTGCCCTTCCAATACCGCGAGACAACAATAGTGTCTCCCAACCCTTCTCCAAACTCTTACAGTTTTATCAGCTGAACCACTGAAAACCAAGTCATCAACGGCGGCCAAACACAATATAGCTTTAGTATGGCCCCTCAACGCTCCTAAAAGTTCCATGCTTTCGTCATCACCACTCTTTTCCCACACTAATATTGACCTATCACATGCCCCTGAGTACAACAACAACCCATCAGGGCTAAGCGCCAAGGCGTTTATCCCTGAAATGTGCTTCTCCAGTGTGTTGACCAGAGTATGCTTCTTCTCTCCTGGGAATTTCTTCCATACTTTAATCTTCTTATCTGCTGATCCTGTGTAAACATATCCATCATAAGACACGGCGATTGCATTTATAGCATCGTCGTGTGCATTCTTAACTGACTCCAAACATCTGAAGTCAGATGTTTGCCAGATTTTTAGTGTTCTGTCCCATGAAACAGAGTAGAGAAGGGACTGGTCTTGCGATAAGGCTATCGCAGAGACAGTGTCAACATGATGTACCCATGTACATTTCTTATGCCTTCGAATCTCAACTTGGTTGCTTGGGTTTAGAAGTCTCATAGTACGATCACCAAGTGTGGGTAGGGTAGCGATTTTGTCATATTTTATGTTAAGTGATTCCTGGTTTTTAATCTTCCATATTCTGATTTTGCAATCTTGGTGTCCACTTAATAGCTGATTGGCTAAAACAAGCAAAGACTTTACTGCGCTTTTTCCAACTGCCACCACATTGTTAGCTAGGCTCTCATCATCATCAGCTTCATAGCTGAAGGGGTTGCGTTTCCATACTCGGATTTCATTGTCCGAAGAGCCTGTATAGAGATATTTCCCAGCCAAAGTAAGAGAGAATATGTAGGAGGTATGTCCTGTGAGTGTGGTTATGCAGTTGCTTAGGGTGCTGGAAAGATGGTTTAGTTCATAGGGATTGACTGTAAGGCCAGGAACTCTTGGGAGGCTTGGAAGCGAGGAAAAGGATGCCGACCTTGAATCATAATGCTCAGAATCATCATTGGAGTAAGAACTCAAATGTGATGAAGTCTGCATATTTACTGCAGATTGAAGGGATTAAAGGAGAAGTTGAGAGTAGAGATGGATGTGAGAGAAGTGAATGTTGTGTTGGTTTTGATCCTTAGGAAAAATAAAAAAAATGAACATCTGTAGGTTATAAAGAGTGGAGAGAATAAATACCTGATAGGGAGAATGCCTTATATAGGGATAGCAATCCTTTGGGTAGAAAGGTCACCCAATTGCTAGTTTTTGACGTATTTGTACTGTTGATTTTGATTAAGTATATTTTACCCAAGTTAGAGTCCACTCTCAAGAATACCCTTACGCGTGCCAGAAACTACTTGTTAGGCCCTGTTCTTTTAGACTTAATGAATCTGAACTTAAAAAACAAGTCCAAAAGAACGGGGCGTGTCTGACATGGCGAAATCATCCACTCTCAGAGATGCGTGTATCATCCCTCCCAAAACCGGTCTTATGAAAAGGCTTCTTCCATTATCTAAGCTATAAAAATACGTAGTTGTATATTTCTACTTGCCATTGTTTTAATATTTTTTTGCAGTACTTTTTAACCTTTGTGCAGATTTTGCATATTGTTATTGTAATATGATCTATGCCTGCTAATTTTGTCTTTAGGCTGAGCTTTCATTGGATGATTGGTTGGTACAGATATATTAGTTGCTAAACAAAGATTATGACCTTGGTAATTGGATAGGAATTCGACACTTTGTTTGGAGTAGTTGAAACCAATGGTTATTGGAGGAATCTAGTCTTCAGTCAGATTACTCTTTCATCTTTTTGTTCGTTTATCTAAATTTATTACTCCGTATTATACTTGGTTTGGTAGTATTATATCTACGTAGGTATAGTTTTGTGTAGTTTCTGTGTTTGACTTTATTAGTTTAGGCGTTCCTCATTTCAGCAATTTCTTATCAACTCATGGATTATCCCATTATATGTAGGCAAAGTCTTGTATGATACGGTCTCATGATAAAATTTATGTTTTCTTAGGTTAAGTGTAACAGTATTAGTGTGTGATTTTGCAAGGAAAGTCATGGCGAAGTCTGATATTACAACTACACCTCTAAGTATGTGTTTCTTTTATCCATAAATTTCCATTACCACCTTTAAAATGGTGACAAGTCACTGATAACTAGTAATGGAAATTTGTGAAGAAAGGAGTAGAGTTGCATTATCATGGACATTCAAACATAACTTTCCTTGCATAATTTATTAATTACCCACAAATTTACTGCCATTACACTCATGTTTTACTGCTAACATAACACACAATTATTGTGATACCAAGGTAACTTTTAAAGCTTTAGAGTAAGTTAGCTTAGTATTAGAAGATTTTACCCAATACTTGCTCTTATGTGGTGTCATATTACCCAAGTACTTACGTATTATCTGGTTTTTTTTTCTTGTGTATGTCCAGTTTGCTATGAAGACTTGGTCCCTTTCAAATTTTCTTGGTATGGAAGCCAATCTTTGTCTACTTTATTTTTTTGTTAAAAAGAAGCAACTCTACTATTAGGTCTATACTTAGGGTAATGTGGCATGAATTTAAGTAGATAATACACTCTCTGTTAGTGGACTAATGATTCATGTTTAGAAGCATTTTAGTAAAATTTAAGTTAAGTTCTTCGTACAATATATTTTTTTTGGACAAATAATCTACTTTTAACATTTTTTTTTACCAAAATATCTCTCGAGAGTGAATGTCATTTTTTCTCCCCACCCCACCCCACATGTCTAAGCCATGCCTACCCTCTATAGGAACCTTGAATTCACAGACAAAAGAAAAAGTTATCTTTCTATACAACATTATTGGTTTATATACTTCTTAAACTATATGACATTCATGTTTTGTCTAACCAATGTACTCCGTATCTTTTTTTATGATTATACTAACATGGCTACTTAAAAATCATATCCTACCCTGTATTAGCAATAGCTAATCTTGTTGTTTTCGTTGATTAATGTTAAAAATGTCAGTATTTTAGAAAGTAATTGTGTTTAGTGGTTAGAATGTGCACTCAAAATAGCAAATAGATTAACTATATGTTCTGCTCTACTTATATATACATACTAATAGAAAAATAGACTAGGCCGAAAGCAGCAGCCTAAGTTTGTCTCTTATAATCACGGTCGGTACAAATTCAATTCGCTACCTTCATTTGATATCAATCTTCCATGAAGTATTTCTTTGTTTTATTTTGGTAACTGCTTTGTTCTGTGTTTGGTTGTTGATAAAGTAAACCTCTTAAGAAACTAATTAACTGTGTTTCCTTCTGCCTTAATTCACAGCAAATAGACTATCAGAACAAGGTAGTGCCTGTAGTGGTCCAAACAGCAACTTTTCTAAATCTTTATATACTTTTTTTTTCTTCCCATATTAAATTTGTTTGCTTACATGTTATGTCCCTGTATATCTTTTAGGATTGAATATTACAATGTGGTATTGTTATACCTTCCAAGATTTTAGCATTTGGACTAACAAATAAGTTTTTCAGGGATTGCTCTTTCTCATCAGTCCGCATATTTGAAAAGGTAACCGTTTTTTTCGAGCTATGCTTAATAGTATATGTGACTATTAATTTCGGACATAGGGAGTTTTTCATTACTCCGTATCAACGTTGTGGATTAGTAAAGTCATGTTGCTTATCATATGATCATAGAAATATATTATCACAGCAGCACTATTGGGTGGGAGTCGCTTTCTTGAGTAGTTTCTTAAAAGAAGATTTCTGTAGTTCGGCATCAATGCGACATGTTCCTTAGATTAGGCCTTATTACCTTAAGATGGAAATTAGAATCGACCCATGTGCAAATATGCAATGTAGATTCATAGACCTATTTTTCCACGGTCTTTTCGTTTCGTCCTTCAATTCTATTTTTCAACAAGATCACTGTTTTTTTGCTATTTTCCTGCATTTGGTGAGAGTGCCATCATCTTAAACTCTTAACCTCACCTGATTCAGTTTCGGTTGGTTTTTGGCCGTTGGAAAGTGGATCAATTATCAACCGTTGAGGTGGTATTTTGAGCTGGTACTATTCGTTTCGAAAGTGCGACATCTGTACCACTCAAAATAGCATGTTAGGAAATCCTTCACCTGAAAGTCTAATGTCCACAACTAGAGAAATGTATTCTGATATGCAGCATCTGTTATACTTTCTGCTATGATAATGGTTAACACTGCTGCTGCATGTTCTTTTGGTTCATTATTTTCTGGGGAATCCATGTGAAGTTCCAAACTGCACTCTTAATCCCATCACTATTATCAGCTTGGTTTGGTTACAGCTTTTCTGCTGTTAATCGTATGCTTTCGTGTTATGGTAAAATGGGTGTTACAGACTTACATTACAGTAATTTGTGATCTTTCTGCCATTAGAACTTGTTAAAATGGTTTATCTTGGTTCAGAACGAGGGGTGCTAATGAGCTGAGCTGGCACTTGGACTTGCTTGGCGTAACTTGTAACACTTAAGGGTGAGTTTATTCCTAGTCTTGAAGGGAGTATTGAAGAGAGTCTCGAGCTAGAATCTTGGGATAATGTGGTAAAAAACTACGGCCAGTCTTGAAGTGAGTTTGAAAATCCAAGATTCATTTAAGACTACACTTTTTCTCAAACCAAATCAAATTATGCCACATCATCCTACTTTATCCTATTTAATTATCTTTTTTTAGGAGTTTAGTTGAGTCTAGAGCGAGTTTGGGGATAATGTGTAAAAGTAGGGAGAGTTGTGTGAGTCTGAATAATGAAAAAGTATGTAAAAATTAGTGAAAAACTGATGTAACAGAGTTTGAAGATTGGGGTTGAGTCGAGGGATAAACTACTCTTACCACCTAACTCAAGCTTCATCTCTGAACTTCTCAGACTCAGAATAGTAACAAGAAGATGATCTACTATGTTATAACTTTCACATGACTCGGTTTTTGTTAATAATTTTGTTGATTTTGTTAAGTATGATTGGAAATGTAACCAAATTATCTTGTTGATAAGGCCATCCCTTTCAATGTAGTTATTGATCACTTGTCGTGTGGCACAACGTGCAATTATGCATCAGCTTGATTGACATTAGTGACAAGCTAATCACTCTATTATGGCCTGAATCACGTATTGTAATTAAAGGAAAGTTGAAAACAGTCCCTCGTTTGCATGTTGCCTTTCCATTTCACCACCCAAGCATTGTAGAAAGTGGATGTTGAAGTGCTCTTCTCTTAACTTTTGAATTGACATTTTTGCTTCAGCATACCATTGTCTTGTCCTTGTTGTTTGTGGAAACCCACATGACATTTAAGCTTTAATTATGCTGATAATCCCATTTGTTATGATCATGTTAAAGATCCTTGTCTGCAAATATTATCTGGGACCCTTAAAATCACTTCAGATATGTGAAAATCAAATGAATAAAACGCACATACCCTTAGATTAGACATCGATAGGTCGTCCCAATTAATTTTTAGCTCTTTTAAGTTGGTGATTTGAGAATAGTTTAAGGTAAGATTATTGAATTTCCTAACTTAGGTTAAGCGGTAAAGTTGACCTTCAAGGAATGGTAGTATGGTACCCAAGGTCTATAAATCTTGCCGGACATGGAAATGTGTACAAGTATTAAACTCGCTTAGTTTAAGATGGAAATGTCTAACATAAAGTGCTAAAGAGTACGGTATATTGACATGGACATGGCCATGTTACTAAATTTGAGAATTGAATTCTCTTTGAGCTGCAAATGGAATAGGCGCGGCTAACATTCAACAAAATATTTAATTTACCATTGTTTGGTATTTTCTTTTGTAACTCCATATCAACTTATCATGTATTTTCAACATATTTTCATCGGTATAATTAGTGCTATACTATGTTAGCCGTTTGGAGATTTTGACTCGCATGCGTAACATTCCATACAATCTCTTAGTGCCCCTTCATAAGTTCATATATTTATGTTTGGTACATACTACATAGTACAAGGAGATGACACACTTTTACATTGTTGCTTACATAGGTCATATGGAACCCTATCCTCCTAACATGTTCTATGAAGAACAATTGTTTGAGGTACTTTTTTTTTTTTAGTATTTTTATAAAAATGTGAGAGTAGGTGTATGGTGTGTGATTCATGAAGATCAAAAATGAGAATCAATCCATGTGCTCACACAATCATGATTTTTACTTCTACAAAATTTGTTGAAACTTTTTATTTTAATTTCACTTTAATTATTTGTATGTTTGTGTATATTTGGCCAAGTTTCAACTTTCTTGTGATGGTCCTTCATTTCTTCTTTCACCTGATTTTTGGAAATGAAATCTTAGGATTCTTGACATGTTGCCACGTCTCAAACCCTCCCCCAATCTCTTTGCAACAACTTACCAATTATTAAGAACACACTACTTTTGTGTAGTTTTTACTTTGTTTTTTAAAGATTGCTTTTAATGTCTATAAAAGGTGTTTGATTTTTTTTCTATGGTTTAGGACTTTAGGTATGTATGTATTATAGTGTTATAGGTTATACATTTGCTAAAATAAATTAGGTTTGAATGCACGAAACGTGTTAAGGTACAAGACACGCGAGTTTGACATGTGACTATGTGAGCCTCTATAGTTTTACACGTGCCCAACTCTATCAATCATGAATGGAGTATAAATTTAACAAGATGACTCGTATTTTGACAACTGTTTGCAGCAAAAATTATTTTGACGAGAGGTGAAGCTTATTTGGCAAATGACTTTTTATTGACCATTTATTGCTTGCTCGCTTTTTCGTTTAGTCAAACGTGTAAAACATATGTTTGGTAAATGATTTTTGAGCTAGAAAAGAACAATATACTTTTAGTAGCTTTTAAACCATGAAGTTGTTAAAAACATTCAAATTAACCTGATTTTGCCAAACATGATTTTAAACAAATAATAAAAGGTCACACAAATAATATACGAACCGTCAGTCAAAAGAACAGACGGCCAACTGCTACAAGATTGTTATGTGAGGAATGATAATTTCATTTACGCAAATTCATTTGACATATACTTTGGAACATTAATACGGATGTCAAATCGGATCATCGGCTCGTCACAGATTAGGTCTAATCGGATAATGTTTTATATGGGGTCATCGTGCCATGCAAATTTAATATGCATTTTTTCACAAATTCTTATTTACAAGTAGTGGTGTATAATTAATATTTTACACTGGAGTAAAATTTAACTCAAAATGCTTAAAAGTTAAAAGTTAAGCTTATATACGGAGTATGTAAAAGTTATTTAATTTTTAATGATAAATTTTTTCATTTTAATAAAACTTATTTCTTCAAAATCACTAATAATGTATAAAATTAATCATTTAACCCTTTAAAAATTTTATCTATCAACTTTTTTTTTTTTGCTAATATAAAAGTTAATCAAAACTAGGTTAAAGTTACAAAAAAAAATGGGTAAAAATATCTTGGTGTACAATAAATTTATTGTACACCTTATGCGCGCAATACCTTTTGGTATTATTTTGAGTTACTTTGATTTGTGGGGTTTGACAGCCCTACTGGTATTACTGTATTAGTGTATGACTTTATGAGCATTGAGCAGTTTGCTTGGTGTTTTACTCTTCCATAGTTCCATAGGCTTAGTAATTTCAGGGCCAGAAGAAAATGGGCCACGAACTTGAATGAAGCTTATAATTTACATAAACAGCCCAACAAAACTTGAAAATTTGTTGGTCTTGCAAATTTGCAATATTGACCAACTTGCAAGCTGGACCGGTGGTGCACTGTGGTCTGTGCAGTGTGCACGGGGCTTCTAATGGAGAGACTTATATGTTTTGACTTTTGATAAGAGGGATAAACCAGGGGTATCAAATCGGTTCATCGGTTGGTTACAGGTCAGATATAATCGGATAATGTAGTCGGTCATTGTGCGTATGCGGATTAAATGTGTGAATTTTTTTTCCAGGTCACTTCGATTTTGGTCAGAAATCGGTTGGATCAGGTTAGTTTTTGACAGGTGTAAACCGTAGAGGCCACTACGCCGCGGACTAGGCCAATGCTTATTTACCGTATATAGAGATGACCAACGAGACCGGTTGTGTGGATCATGGATGAGTTTAATAGGCCATGGGTTGGGGATAGGTGACACACGACCGACACAGTAAAAGTCAGTGTGGGTTGGGTTGTGTGTTGCGTCGGAAAAAATGGACACATTACGAGTGAGTTTGGACATTTGGGCCTGATGTGGCTCCGATGGATCAGGTGATCTAGTGGTTTGGTGAGTCTAGACGGATTTCGGAAGCTGATGTGGGTCAAGTGGGTCTGGTCGGTTTGAATGATTACTTAATCATTAAAAAATTCAAAATTCATATGAACTTAATTAATTAACTTTTATGTTATTGGCATACTCACATAAATGTTGTCAATATATATCTAAACAATAAAATTAAAATATATTAGCATTTGAAACATACAAAATAGTTTAAATCATGATGGTGGGTTGAATGGGTCACATGCATGGTTAGGTGTATTGGGATTCTTGTGTCGTTGTTCTGAGTTTGTGTGCCGAGTGAGTTGGGTTCATGTGTTGAGTGAGTCGTGTCGGGTTGGTTGGGTGGGTGGGTGGGTGAAATGGACGTGTTGCAAAAAATCAATCCCCGACACATTAAATAAATATTCGAGTTCGGCGGATAATTGTGACTAGGTTCTAAATGGATCCACGTGACCCACTATGGGTTATGCCAGGGTGGGTTGGTCAGACCCAACTCACTAGTCATATCTAACCTACTAGTGAACCCTAATAGTAAACATTAAGAGCGGCATATATCATTTCCTAAGCAAAATAGATATTATTTTATTGGCTAGGTGTTTTTAATGTTTATGTTGATGGGTTGACCACTTGACCATGCAGTCAAGCTTCTAGACCATGTGTTAGACGTCATTGTGTTTTGGTTGTTCAGTTGCCGTTGGCGGACAAAAGCTTCAAGTACTATAACTATGAGTATATCTTAGTCGTATACACATTCTTGAAAAATAGACCAACAACTTCTAGATATCTACTAACGTTTTAAACATATTGTATTTGACTTCAACTCCTCTTAATTTAAACATATTTGTATTTGACTTCAATATCATGCATCCAAAACTTGAATATTGACTATTAAGTGGTAAATTTAGAAAATATAAGTAATAGGATAACTACTTAAAATAAATAAAAAACTAACTGAAGTTAAGTATTTTAAAGAATAACTAAGATTAGTTTTTTTTTTTTTTGCAAGTAGGGCCACATGACCCCATTTAAACCCGGGAAATGATAAATCCAAGGAAAATTTTACTTCTTCCAAGGAAATCCAAATTTTTTAAAGTTGATTTCCTTGGAAGAAGTGAAATTCTTCCTTGGATTTATCGTTTCCCTTTAAACCCTCTCCCTCCGCAACTGCAACTAACTAAAATCCACGAGTACATTTTCAAGCGTTTTTTTACTCATTTGGTCAATTTTATTTTTGCAAAATTTTAAATGAGCTTAAAAATACTGTTAAAATATACATGTGAAGTCGTGACAAATGAAAGCGTCGAAATAAAGATGATTATGAGTCAGGTCGTGCTTCGTGCCCAACTCACGTGTTTTAGGCCTGAACGGGGCCGACCAACACCAAGTTCACTTGTATTGTGTCGAGATGGGTTAGGCCGAAAGTTTCAAAAGGGGGGGTCCAAGCACGGCCCAAGACCATGTGCCCTCGTGTCGGGCCGGACCTTCGTGCCAAAGCTTAATTTTGATGTAGAGAGAGCCACAAAGGTCAAAGCAACAAATAATGTTGACGAGATTCGATTTCAAGTCTTGGGTACCACCCCCTCAAGAGTCAAGACTTTACCAACTAAGTTAATTGATATCCACATGCCTAAGCCTAATTTCACTTAATTTAACGTTTATGTTGTGTCAGGTCAGGTTGTATCATGTCTTATTGTGCTTTTAAAGAGAAATTATGGCCCGAGCCTAGCTCACGACCCACGATTTTGTGCTCCTGCTAAGCCGTATTATTTTCGTGTCTTTGTCAGATCGTGCTTTTTTCGTGTTGGGTTGTGTCGTGCTTCTAGAACATATTACATGCACCCGGGTGTACCGTGTGCACCCTCTCATGTTTTCTTTTTACAAGTGAGGAGAAAATGTGATAGGGTCTACCAATGGACATATGAATACCATTCAATATACGATGCACCCGAATACACCTAATAATTTTCACCGTGCTTCAGCACGACCCGGCCCAACTCAGCCCAGGGCCATCTTTACATCTAGATAACATTAGGGGGGAGAAAAAAAAACCTTCTACAGTTAGGACCCTCATTGATTACGTATCCTGATCAAAAGCAAACATTTTGAAGTGTAAATAAAAAAGTTGGCAAAAATCGAAAGCAATTTCGAGGAAACCTCTGATAGCATCAGAAGGTTCACATTAGGTAGAGTATTTTATTTGTATGACAACTCCTACGCGCAACATAATATTTATAATGTACAAAAACTTATATACTACACTCTTATATTACCCTTTATAAAACAAATTTCATAAAATAACAATATTTATATATTCCTTCCGTTTCGGAATATTCGACCCGGTTTGACCGGTATAGAGTTTGAGGGACTTGAATTGACTTATTTAATTTAATAGGTGGTAGTTGATAGTGGGGTATTATTTTAATGTAGTTAGTGGGAAATGTGTAAAGGGGTGGGGTTGGGGGAGAGTAGGGGTTGAATTTTTAATTATTATTTGTATAGATTAGGGGGTAGGTGGGTTAATAGGGGTGGAGTGAGAAATAATATAATATTGTTAAATTATTTCCATTTTTAGAAACAGGTCAAGTATTAAAGGACGGCCCGATAAAGAAAACAGTTCAAGTATTCCGGGACGGAGAAAGTATAAAATATAATAAATCATTAGTATGACAACTCCTACGCGCTATGGATCAGTACTCCATTCATCATAATCTACTCGCGCCAAAAATCAATTACAATGTCGATATACAATCAAAACAAGTAAAGCATAACGGCGGTCCAAGCTTTCTATTCAACACGCTTGAATTATTCCACCATATTATATACGCCCCTTTTACATTATATACATATTTATATATAAATAAATACGGAGTATCATCTAACACAATTTTTATTTCTAACAAACAATTTCTTCTTCTTCTTGTTCAACTATCCTATCTTTCTCTTCAATATCCTTCGAAATTCTAAGTTAAGCTAAAAAAAAATGTCAGGGAACAATAACGAGACTTCATGGGCAGATCAATGGGATCCACAACCAGCTTACGGCGGCGGCCATGATTATAATGACAACAAAGCGAAGAAGAAGGGCGGCGACAATGGTTCCGGTGGCGGCGCAAAGAAGAAGGTTGAAGAAGGACTTGCTAAGACTAAGGATGTTGCTTCTACTGGTTTTAAGAAGGTCAAACAGGGTACTTCGTTTGGGTTCAATTGGATCAAAGACAAGTGCCAGAAAACCACCCAAAAAGAGTGATTCATTATAATTTTTGTTACAAACCCATGTTATTTTATTTATGATCTTAATTAATCTTTATCGTTAATTAGAATTCATATATATGTGTATATTATATGATTTGATTTGAATCTTTCAAGGTTGATCTTACTTGGTTTTTGTATATCTTTTGGATTTGATTTTTTATTTTGATGACGATTTTTTGAGTATTTGTAACGTACAGTTTTCAATTTTCAGTTCACTTTTTTTTCTTTTTATTTATCTTTAGTTATTTTTTGTGTAGAAATACAAAACGGTGTTCTCTACGGACAGTTTTGTTGTTGTTCCTGAATTTTAATTTGATTTGCATATTCCATCTAGTGGAGTAATATTCACCATAATCTTCAATATCAAGAGTTTTGACCCGACAATGCTCGAGTTCAACTCGATCAAATCCAAATTTATTATTTATGATTAAAAAAATGATGTTGAGTAAATTATTGATATGTCACCTGGCCACCTGGGTATATTTGTAGTTTACTATTAAGACATTTTCCTTAGGATGATATTGTGAATATTATTATTATGGTGATTTTGTGAATATTATAATGTATGTAATTAAGATTGAGTAGGTTATGTAAAGAGGTATGTTGGCCAATACGGAGTATTTCAGTTTGAATAGGTGTGTGAAATTATGTACTCCTATTTACACGTTAATTTGTTTTTTTTTAAAGGTAAGATGAATAATACATTAAAAGCCCCTTCGGTCGAGACTCATTCCTAAGTAATCACTACAGAGAATAGAAAACAACCGCGGGCTATATCAAAGATCTATATACATTTTATCACTGATTATATGCCCAACATTAGCAATCCAGTCGTGTCGTCTGCTCTATTAGCTTCTCTGAAAATATGCTTGATGTCCCACATGTCGAACGAGAGAAGGAGTGGGCAAAGCCCATTCATATTACTCTAAGGGACGTTGGGTGTGGAAAATAACAGTCATATGCGGTCCATATTGTTGTCCCTTATGGTTTAGTTCTACACATTTTTTGGGTGAGAAATGTGGGTCAACTGGTCAAGCCCATTCAATTGATAAGAAAATGCACAAATTTCCAAGATAAAAAAAACAGGAAACTTCTACACATTAAATCTTCGTAGGAATTTTGTATTTATTTGTTACTAGAATAAAAAATTTGAACATCAGAGTACAGATTACAACTCTTCTTGATTAATGAACTCTTATACTATGTAAAGTATGTATAAACTTATTAGTAATGTAAAAAGATAGGAGTAAACAAAAATACGGCCTCAAATGAAAGTTATAATCATAGCCTTCAAGGATCCTTTCCAATAATACCAAACTCATCTTCGATATGTTTTTTATGGGATTCAGCCCTTGTACCAATGATTATAAGGTGGTTGCTTTTCGGATGTTAGATAATTTTATGAATACTAACGAGTTTTCAATATGAATTTATTCACTCAATGATCCCCATTGGAGGATCATATCGAATCCAATAGGATGGATGTGCATGGTTGGAAGTCTTGGAATTTAATGATTCTAAACGGCATTAGAAATAATGTTTATTTTCAAGGGGCTACATATTGGATCGAATGTGACCAATATGTAGGTATTGTTAGGGAGACTCATCTTTTCTGGTACGACTTTGATGTTGAAAAATCCAGTTTTGTAAAAGTACCTGAATCTAAAAACCAAATTGCCCCAATTAGGGTTGTTTTCAAGCTTGGAGCGTCATCTTTGACACTTTTAGATGTGTCTTTACAAAGATTTTGCATATGGGTTTTCGAAAAGGACCTTGGAAAGGATCCGTTGAGGCTATGGTTTTCAGCTGATTTTAATCTTGTTGTTTGCAACGAATTTAGGATGGTTGTAAATTCAAGAATTTTCTATGTTTGCAAAAATAATACCATTTTGATAGAGAGTTGGGGAACGACAAGGAGAAGATTGTATTCGTTTAATTTAACAAGCCGTGAAATGCAAGATTTAGGATACTATCCATACGGGGGTTATCTATTTGATACATATGTTGAGAGCTTGGTGTTGCACAAAGAAGCCGATGCTCAAGGGGCAGAATTTGACATCTGTCGCATAACAAGGACTGAAGTTAACAATAATGACTGAAGTAATTAAACAAATATTATGTTGTTGAATGTGCACGTCGATGTTGTACGTTCTGGGTACACCTAGCTCTAGGTGGCTAAGCAATGCCTTTTATGTTTTTTAATTTCTGGTAGTTTGATTAGTTATGATACTAAAAACAAAATTTGATGATGTTTCTCTTGTTGTTTGGATAGCACGTCATGACTTGATTACAAGCTAAATTGCATTGTTAATTTAATTTCATCTCGATCATAATATTTGCACATAATTGATTCGTAAAATTCAAATATCCTATTTGATTTAAGGATGCATAATTACATTTGGAGTACTACGTAGTACGTAGAATCCTAAAAGGAAGATGACTGTGCGTTCTGTTTGGTTTGTCTTCGGCTACGCGAAAACATTATTGTACAATTCTTCAAAGAGGGTGAGGAATGCGCGCACATCAATTGGTTGTCTAAGGTAGTCTTCAATTCATCTCGAATCATGCAAGCTACATACTTCTCCAATCTCCATCTGCTTTTTTAACATCTACTCTGTGACATGATTAGTTGGGTCAGCCGACAACCGAGAGCTTCTATTTTGAATTTTCTTAGGCTTAATAAAAACATTGAATGTAATAGAACTCGTAGTTCAACTATTTGTCAATCTTGTGTACTCGGAAAACTTATTAAGTTGCCTTTTGTTTTTAATACTTCTATGCCCTTTGTAACTATTCATAATGATATTTGAACTTCTCCTATTTTAAGTTCTTCATATCACCCGTAGAACTGTGCAAAACATTCAGAAAACCAAAAAAATGAACCCAGAAATTGAAAAAACCGAATGAAAACACGGTTAACTAAACCGAAATAATATGGTTAGCATCGGCTTTTAATTTTTATTTAAAACCCCTTTGAACGAATAATTGATCATCGTGTGTAAAGAGAATATAAATAAATCATTGTATTCAACATTTTATCCAAAATTAACTTTTTTACTTCTCTTCTTGTTTTACCGTAATTTGCTATCTCAAATTGGAAGCAATGCATATTAGGACTAGTAGGATTTAGGGGGGTTCATGTATTACTCTTAGGCGGACCATTAGGAGTATTATATTCATTAGCATTAGCTTTACCCGATTTTAGTTGTACGTGTTCCTTTTTTTTTGTATTTGATGTAGTTATGCATTTTGTCCAGTGACTATGTTCAAGCAATTGTGGAATTCATCTTACCATTACCCGACCAAACCAAGCTGAAAAACCTCGATACCTGAATAAGCGGGTACGAAAATTATGGATATGGTTTAGGGTCGACAAAGTATGACCCAAAAGTACGTACGTTTACCCCAAAATAAATTGCTAACAGGTAACCGAACCCGAACTTGCACGCTTCTATTCACCGATATTATATACTTTTTTTCGAAGTTCTCATGGACATTTCTCCTTTGGTTAATAAATCGCAAGTTTATCCCACCTTTTAGCCTTTCAAACTCACATTCATACGATTTTTATATGTAGCGCGTGCATTGAAAATCCTTTCAAGTTTTTTATAAACATAACTAATTAAATTGTTGACAAAGAACAACAAACCGTAATAAGCTAACTCGTCACAAAAACTCCAGAATGAAAATGGGGAAAACCACCAGTTTTTTTTGGGAAATAAATTCTTGACAGAAATAACAAATTATCCTAATCAGCTAAGCTCCAATATTTGTGTCTGTTCACGGAATATGCCATCTTCTTGATTATGAGAGGTTTGAATAGAAGAAGCTCCTTCGCCAGCAATTTATCCGGATATAATCCCTTAATCTCTGGGTTAATTTCTCCTAGTGTAATCCCTCGTTGGACGGCCTGGTACTTACTGTGGTGTTTTCTCTTATCTTACTACGGTTTCTGCAGTCTTTGCTGGTTTAATCCCATTGTTTGTACCTTGATTTTGATTCTTGCTATTTGTCCTAATGAACGTAACTGGCAGTGAGTTTTTGTTCATATTCCTTGATTTTGATTCTTGCTATTTGTCCTAATGAACGTAGTTGTGCGGTAAGTTTTTGTTCATATTCAATTTTGTAATGGACATAGATCGAGTTAGAAATCTAGCATTTCACAACAATTGATTATACATTCAATTTTGTATGTTCCTTGACAATTTTGTAGTTGAATAAAAAACACCTCGTACTTTTGAATTTATCTGTCAAATTTTTATATAATGATGGCTAAATTCAGAATTTATTTTGATACAAACCTCCAATTTTGATACATGTTACCATAAGAATAATCCTTATTGTTATTAATGTTACGAGTCCATCCTTGCTTCTGACAGGATCGAGTAATTACTGCATGTACTGGATTTCTCTCATAACCCCTCATCAAATTTCTCTAATAACCCATGCTTAAGAAACAACGAGAATCTTAGCGTCACAACATTGAAGAACTCCAGAATTCGGATGCTTGGACAGCTTTCTTGAGCGAGGAAAGGAAGAAGGAAAGAGAAAACATCTCAACGGTTCTTCTGGGCGCTGGGCTTTGACGAGATTTAACCCCACCGGCAACGGCCAGGGGTTAGCGTCGCAACATTGAAGAACTTCCGAGGTCATACATTTCTGGTTCAAAATTTGTTGATTTTAATGCTATATTTTTTTTGGTGATTTAATGGTTCGAAATTTGTTGTTCGAATTTTGGTGATTTATGCCGATTTAATTGTTCGAATTTGTTGTTATAATTTTTGGCCATTTAATTGTTCTAATTTTGGTGATTTATAGTTCGAAATTTGTAGATTTGATGACACATCGGGTCCGATACTCGGATCCCCAACACCCGTCCCATGATTCAGACGTAAATAGATCGGATTCATACCCGTGTCTGACACTCGTATCCGAGTCCGTTGAAAAACAGGACCTAAAGAGGTAAATCGGATGATTCGAACGTAAATGGATCGGATCCATACCCGTGCCCGACACCCGTCGGAAGTAAATGGACCGGAGTGATCCATTGCCATTCGTACTTTCAGGTATTATTAATTAATGTTTCTTGTTTTATTAATTATATTATTTGGTGTTGTTAAACCTCCCATAAACTCTCTGTTTCTCCCTTTCTGTTTCTTTTTCTTCCTCCTCTCTGTTTCTTTGTAATCCTTATTCTTTTTCTTCCTCCTCTCTGTTTCTTTTTAATCCTTATTGTTATTAATGGTAGGAGTAAACTTTCCATAAACCTTCTGTTTCTTTTTCTTCTTCCTCCCTGTTTCTCCCTTTCTGTTTCTTTTTCTTCCTCTTTTCTGTTTCTCTTTCTTCTCTTTTTCTTCCTCGATCTTCTCTGTATTAACAGTCATGTAAGTACCAGAATTAATGGGTTAATAAAATCACGCTTAAGAATGTCATACAAGCTTAAGTGTGGAAAATGCTGACGCACAAGTGTTTAGGCTTTGAAAGAATGTCTTGTATTGCTTGAGAGAATTGTACAAGTGTTTTATGATCTGTTACAAATGAATGTCAATGCCTATTTATAGGCTTTTAAGTTCTAGAGACTTTTAGCCCGAAACCTTTTACAACCTCTGGAGTAATTATCTAAGTATCTAGAAAGTTCCTAAAGAGGCTTTTAAAAAACTCTATACAAATCTGTATAAATGCGTTATAGACTAATCCATGCTAGAACATACTTTAGATAAAACTGAGTGCCCAAGACATTGTAGAACCTTCCGGAGGCATCCCGAGAAGCTTGTTAGACCATCGAGTCTTTGCAGGCCTCAAAAAGCAATTCTGATCTAGCCATTGTCTCAATTGAGCTACAATATGTGGACGGTGGACCCCATGCTTGAGCGCCTAGCGCTCGTTAGCAGTTGCTTAATTAGTTAATTTACAAAGGGCTTGAAAATTATAAGATAGCAAGTCGCCAAAATAAGGCCACAGCAAAAAGATACTTTTGTTTTCAAATTAACCCTACTACGGTACTACAAATTAAATCCGAATGGGCTTCGGGAAACCACACCCTCTATTTTTTTATTTTATATATTTTTTTAATAGGTAAGAAGAAGGGACCCTAACTGAACTAGCACTCCCAAGCATTTCGCAGTTGATGGGGCTCGAACTTGTGACCTCCAAGTTACAAGGTGAGTTCCTCATCAACTCCACCAACTTATGTTGGTAAAGAAGTTTATGTGCCACGTGACGCTCTGCTTGTGAAAAAAAGAAAAAACCACACCCTCTGTTCCTTTGAAAACCTTACTTGGTATAAATTAACTAATTACTAACCCTAATTTGATTACAGAGTTAAAAAAAATGGAGGAAATTATAGAAAACCTGAATGAAGTATTGAAAGCATTATCAATCGATACGAAAACCAAGCAATGTAAACACCCAGCATTCATCGACAAAGCTTGCACATGGTGCAAGAAAACCAAGGAAGAATGTGACAATCCTAACACCATACAACTCCGCTACCTCGATCCCGATTTCTCCGTCAGTGAACAAGTGATTACTCGGCTTCGAGACCTCGATTTCGAAACCCTCGTCAAACAAAAGAAGCTCCGTTTAGTTCTTGACTTGGATAACACGTTAATACACGCGTCGAACGTCGAACAAACCCTAGATAAGGAAGAAGATGACGTGTATGAGATTTTGTGTGGTATGTATTTGATCAAATTAAGGCCTGGAACCATTGATTTTCTCGAAAAGGCGAGTACGATGTTCGACATATCGATTTACACCATGGCTCAGAAAATCTATGCGAAAGCGGTGGTTAAGTTGCTTGAATCGAAGATGAGTGATGAGAATTTTAGGTTTTCGAGGGTGGTTTGTCAAGGCCAGTATACTAAGTCGGATCGAAAGGGGCTTGATATTGAGTTGTCTCATGAACGTGTGGTTTTGATTGTGGATGATCGTGAAAAGGTTTGGGGTGATGAATATAAGGCTAATTTAATTAAAATTAAACCTTATGTATTTTTCAATCATAAGTGTCCTTTAGAGAATAATAATGATGAAGATGAAGAACTTGCTAGGGTTTTGGATGTTCTAAAGACGGTTCATAATGTGTTTTATGATGAGAATAAGGAAATTGATTATGCTAGTAAGGATGTTAGGGAACTGCTTCAGAACGTCTAGCATTGGTTCGATGATTGAAGGATTATCTTAATTCGTTAAATTAGATGGTTTAGTAGGAGTGTTAAGTAGACTTGTTCATGTTTGTTTTTAATGGCTGGTTGTTAATATATTTTTCTTTCTCTTGAGGCCTCGTTGGTCGATTGATTGATTGATTATAATGTTCTTAGAAGATTGATTGTGTATTTAGTTAGTAAGCAGGTACTTAATATCTCGGCTGATCATGACATAGAAACAACTTCTTAAAGTAAAAGAACTAGGAAACAACTTTAAAAGAAAATTCAACACAAGGGAGAAGGACCCATGTCGGACAGTCATAAGTATTGATCGAGAATGTGTGATATATCATATCACAATACTTATATAATTTTTTTTTTGTTTCTACTATGAGGAGTTCCCACTGCCTTCGGCGAGTAGACTAATCTCCCGTGGGAGTTTGCATGGGTACCTCGATGGGCAGCATCCCTCCCAATTGAGATTTCTTCCATTCCCAAGGCTCGAACCCGAGACCTTGGTTAAGGAGCAAGAGCCCCTTATGTAAAAGGTCTTGCGCGTACCGGGTGTACAATAAATTTATTGCATACCAAGATAACTTTTACCTATTTTTTTTGTAACTTTAACTTAGTTTTGATTAACTTTTAGTAGTAAAAAAAACGTTGATAGATAAACATTTTAAAGAGTTAAATGATTAATTTTATACATTATTAGTGATTTTGAAGAAATAATTTTTTATTAAAAAAAAAAAAATTATCATTAATAAATGGATAACTTTTACATATATAAGTTTAACTTTTAAACATGTTGAGTTAACTTTTACTTTGATGTACAATATTTATTGTACAACCATTGTAAATAAGAATTTGTGGCCTTTTATGATGCCAACCTCAATTGCTACAATATTTATATAATGAGAATAAGCATTTCCTATATATGGAGCATTTTCCTATCAATATTTTACAAACTCATATGGGGCATTTTCTATATATGTATAATGAATATCATGTGAATCTATATATCTATATCTATTCTATCTATCTATAAATAATATACTTTTTATCAGGTTACTAACTTCGAAACTGATGCGTGTCCGTACTTTTTATTTTATTTTACGCCTGAGTATTTCATCTCAAAGAACGTCCATGATTGATAAAGTTAAAAACACCTTGGTATGAGATTCCATACCTAAAAAGCCCAACTAAACATTAAACGTGAATTCACTTTATTCCAACATGTCCTATCAAATAAACAATATTATTTTTCTTGCCACGAGTGATGGGAAAGAATATGCGTACTTCTCTTATACCCACTCCATCTATATAACCTTGCACCATCTCTCTATACACAGTTATGAGGAACAAACAACCGGTCACGTGGAAAGAATTATTTGGATATATAGATCGATAAACAAAATAAGTGGTGCTTAAAGGTTATTACTAACTCTGTTTCTTTTATTCTACTCAAATTGCAAATTTAGAAAATGTGAATAGATGTAAGAGATGTGAGTGCATGTAAATATTATGGGGGTGAGAGAGGTAAGAGAGTACGATGATAAATGACGTTTACAAATATGGAATAATTAAAGTAAAAAGTAATCTACAACCTTTAAAAAGTGGGAGGAATACTACTGTAGCTTATATACAGTAATTGAAACGACGCGTTTCCTTTTGACTACATTACTACATTCTGCTAATAAAAAAATAAAAATTAAAAACAAAAATCAGAGATACTGAGGAGTAGTGGAGTTTTACTTTGTTTAGGTTGTATTCTGTGTAGTGTTTTAAACAACGATCAACGATCAACGATCAACGATCAACGTTTAGCATTTATCTATATCTATATATTATACTAAATGAGAAGAAATTAATGTGTATCTGACAAGTATCACTCTCTAATTTGCCTCTCTTATAATTTAAAAAATAATAAAATATATGATTCTATGGGATTATATATAAAAACTAATACGGGGTAAAATATGTTGTTGTATTTATTTGTTGTTAACTTTCGCTATATAAAAGTAAATTTATTCTAATACTTCGTATGTAGCAGAGATAATTGCAGTCAAGTAAAGTCAAAGTATATTTTTCTTATAGGAAAAATTATAATTCTGATTACTTATTACAAACTTTAATTTATCTATATATAATATACTAAAAGAGAGAAAATCAATGTGGTGATGATAAATGTCACTCATTGGTTCGCCGCTCTTTTAATATGAAACTAGCTTTTGGCCCGTTCTATGCACGGGCTATATTTTAGGAAACTCAATTTAAAAAAATGGTAAATCGACATACCAAAATGATAAAGGTTTCACTAATAATTTTCACTAATAATTTTGATAGTACGTAGACAAACTAAAATTTCCAAGATATATTAGGTGGAACATTACTTTTATGGAATATATTATGAGATCCCACAAGAACGCAAATACATTCTTAGTTTAGGAGTATATCTTTTTATCCAATGGGTTTTAAAAAAAATGACAATAAGAGAACTATGCTAGTACGGAGTAACTAAGTTAAACATATGTATTATTTGGATTAAACCAGAGAAATCCACAAATTTTCAATATGCTAAGAAATTCACCATATATTGTTGTTTGTTGGATTAAAGCCATGTTCTGTTCACCTTATTTCAACTTATTTCAGGAAAAATAAGTTCAGATAATTTCAGATAAGATAAGTTCAGGGAAAATAAGGGTTGACCAAGTACAATTTATAATAAAATAAGTTTTGATAAGTTATAATAAGTTCAGATAAGTTCAGATAAGTTCAGTTAAGTTCAGATAAGTTCAGATAAGATAACTTCAGGAAAAATAAGTGAAAATCAAGTGAATAGAACGCAGCCTAAAAACTATGTTTCAATTGCCAAGTATACATGAAGTTTCGCACCTTATCCTTTACATCACAATCAAGAAAACTACCAAAAAGAAAAATGACCTAAGAATTAAGAGTTGTTGGTCAAGCTAACCAAACGTGATATGTCAAAATTCTAGAAAATATCAAAGACTAAACCATATTTTTAAAACTCGAAATTATGCTTATAGAGTTAGGGGTGTGGTAGTAGTAGATGTCATACAAATTTCAAAAAAAAAGTGCATCCATATTTGTCGGTTTTTAAGTCGTTTGTAAAAGAACTTGAAATATGATGACGACTGACGCAAGTCAGGCAACGCGATGCAAAGAAGATGCACCGTTTATTTAATGATAACATTAACTAATATCAACCTCATTAGAAGAAATATTTTTTCCAGAAAACAATGGGGTGGGCATGAATTAGAAGTTCATAACATAATTTTAACTTCCACCCACCTATAGGAAAATAGTAAAATTCTTTAGAATGAAGAAATTTAGCAAAATAAGTTCGGGAGGAATGTCGGTCTATAAAAAATTATAAACATGTAGGTTAGTTAAATAGCCAAATTCATTAACGTGAGAATTGTAAACATCTGAGACGTTTCTCATTCTTGATTCACTATAACTGCCAATGTATTAATCAATGTCTCTAATTAAATTGTTCTAAATGCTTAAACTAAAATTGGAAAGGGAAGGATGAAATGTTGAGGTGACTTATTATGTATTAAATGAAGATTTGATTATGTATTCTTGGCCACATGTCTTCTAAGTGGTGATGATTATGTGTCCGCCACGTGTCTTCAAAATAGCGTTGCTTACGTGTCCTTAAATTGGAGTTGGTTTCCTTTTTTAAATACTACTAGGTATTGATTAATTAATAGATATTGTTTTTTTCATATTTAACTTAATGAGTTTTATGGTAACAATTACTAGCTAATATGGAAAAATCTCTAGAATTAAAGATTCATCAATATTTTTATTAACTTATATAGAAACTATAAACCTATATATGTATAATGAATATTCTCTATATATGTATAATGAATAATATGTAAATCTATAATCTATATCTATTCTATCTATCTGTATATACATACTTTTTGTCAGAAAACTAACTGCAAAAACGATATGTATCCCTACCTTTTATTATTATTTTTAATGTTTTTTACGCCTAAGTATTTAATCTCATCGCAATAAGTTTCATATGCAAAGATTGGTAATATATATAATCAGGATCGGGTGAGAACCACCCATTAAGATGAGATCTGAGAACTAATCTCAGTCGTTGATCAAATCAATCTAACAGCTCATATTTCACCCGCTCAAATCAATCATTAAGGGTATTTTGGTAAATACTCGGCTCCGAATGACCTCCTTCCCACACAATAGCTTTCCATAATTCTTTCTCTCTCTTCATTCAATTTTCTCTCTCCTCCTGCAAATCCTCTCTACTATCGGGCTTCATCTTCTTCAACTTCGTTGTTTCTCGTTGTTCTTGCAAATATCTTCACCTTTTTTTGCGACTCTCTTCCAATTATTTTTCCAGGTACGTATTTGATTTTTGGATTTTGTTTCAATTTTTGCTATTTTAATTTCTCTCTCTACATTCATTTAGTATGCTGATTATTTTGTCGTTCTTCTTCAATTTTTATGTTCATGTATTTGATTTGTATTTAATTAGGTTTTTGAATAATGTTTTGTTCCCTTATTCTTGTTCCTTATCTTGTTTTGTTGATATTTTTGATCCATTTTACAAATTAGGGTTTGGATTAATTAGTGTCTGTTTGTTTAATTCCGTTTTATTAGTGTTTTCTATTACTCCCTCTGTTTCAAAATGTTTGTTACGTTTGGAATTTGGCACGTTTATTAACGTAAAGTAAGATTTTTTTAAAAAAGAAAAAAATTTAAATGGTCTAGATTCAATCATAAATCTGATTTCATCTTTCCAAATTATGACATTTATTACTCTCTTTGAATATAGTGCAAATTTTCTTTCATCTTTTATAAAAAAAATATACCTCAATCCACTAATCATTGAAACAACCAATAAGATTTTTTTATTATCAAAATTAACCAATAATTAAAAATCACACAGATTGCTAACTTGTCAAATTGTCAATGACATTTATTGAGTTGAAAAGTTGGACCAATTAGAAATAAAAGTTGGCTCAGAAAATAATAATAGTAACAAGTTTATAAATAGAAAGATTCTTTATGTAACAAACATTTTGAAACACTATTAAAGGAATACGTAACAAACATTTTGAAACGGAGGGAGTAGTAATTTCTAATACTTATTTACGTACTAACAAGACTCAGTATGTTTCATCTTTTGTTATTTATAATTTGTTTGGGAACGACGTCTTTGTGTGTATTTATTATTGATGTTTTATCTACATTTACTTAAACGGCCACATGAGTTTTCTCAATACTTGATTAAGGTAGAGTTGTGGTACTCAGCTTTCGCTGACGTGTGTGTGTTTCTTGTTGTGTTTGTTGTTTGTGTTGTTCTCCCATTTGGGATTTAACCTGCGACGACCCATTTTGTTATGGTGAGCAGATGACTATTATCCACATGTATGATCGATTTTATAGGTTGCTTCGAGTGAGGATGATGCTAATAGAAGTAAATGTATCCAAGAAGGGTTTTTTTCAAGCATAATTTTTTTAAATAATTAATTTATTTTATAAGTTTAATATAATTGTTGAGTTTAATTTGGTTAACGTAAAGAGGTTTGTAATCTTAATTATTCTTTATCGATCTTGAAATTTGTAGCCTTGCATTTGCCCCGAGGTAAATGCGGCAGTAATACTCTGATTATTTGTTGTTGCTTCCGCTTAGGTTTAAGAATATACAAGTTATTGGTGTTGTCGAATGTATCAGGCTTTTAAATATCCCATTTTTGGGTTTTGTTCAATTTACAAAGGAGACTATGCCGGATTTTATACTCAAATTAATATTTTATTATTTTCATTAATATTTTAATAGGGTCTAGAATCGGGGTATTACAATCACACCCTCGACATGCCTGTAGTACCCCCCTATTTTTGAAATATCGAGCCTTTAAAATTTTCAAAATAAGGACTCCCCCCCCCCTTGGTTTAACTAATAGATCTTGATTAAAATATTTAAGATCCCGAAATTTCAAACAACCCTTCGCCTTCAGAACACGCAGTTTCTCCCAATTTTGCCAATATGAATGTAGCTTACGCTTGTCATCACTAGACCCCCACCAAAACCGTGAATTTCATGAATTAAACCCTCAAGAATTTTTAAGATACTCATCATAAATGTAGGGATAGCTTGCACTACCGCCTTGATGAGTACCTCTTTCCCCGGTTTAGATAATAAACGCTCCTTTCAATTTTTCAATTTCTTCTATATCTTCTCATTCAGACACACAAAAATAGCTTTTTTTGACTTATCAATAATCGTCGGAAGCCCTAAATAATTCTCATGTTTCTCTACCTCTCTCACCCCAAGAGTATCAATAATCTCCTTTCATCTTTTTTCGATTGTAAACCATTTACTAAAAGCAACTTCTGTCTTACCAAGATTGACTTTCTGACTAGACGCTCTTTCATATTTACTGATGATATCAACAAACTTCGAGCATTCTCGTAAGTTTACTTTTGCAAAAAGTATATTATCATCGGCGAAAAGATAAATGTGACACTCGAGGGGCCATCCTTGCAAAAAAATTCCCCATGACTTTTATTTAATAGTTGCAGCACTGGATAACATAGTAGAAAAAGCATATGCAAACAAGAGAAATAATTACAGGAGATAGGATCACCCTAGCGGAGGCCCCGCGAAGGGGATACATCACCTGAAATTACCCCATTCACTTTAATTGAGAATGGTACGCTTACCAGGCAGTCCATCACCCTACGAACACAACTCACACTAAACCCCATTTTGTACATTTCACTCCAAAAAAAAAAACTCATTCCACTCTGTTGTACGCTTTTGTCATATCAAGTTTAAGAGCCATAGACTCATCACGACCCTCCCCTCCCCTTTCCCTCTTCATAGAATAGAACATACCAAAAGCCACCAAAGCGCTATTTGTAATCAATCTGGTTGGAACAAAAGCACTTTGAAGAAATCATATGCGCCTTTAATTGTAATCATAAACTCATTTAGACAATGGCACAATTAATTGAAATTATTTGTTGGACTTGGATGGTACTTCAGAAGGCTTCATTATTGGGCTGAAGCCCATGCTAAACAAAGACAAATATCCAATTCATAAATATCTATCTTAGTAATGATTAAAATAAAAAAATAAAAAAATAAAATAAAATGAAGTTGTTTGCGTCTTGTGAGTTGTGATGTGATCATGTGATTGATTTATTGCGGTGTTTGTGTTTTTTCTAAAGAGCCACGAAATAATTCCATATTTATATATAAAACCTAAAAAAAGGCTTGAAAATGACGTGTGATGGCGTCCAACACCAAACACGTTGACAATCGTAATTTGTCCATATTCTTCATCAATTATAAATAAAAACAATTAGCTTTTTATGAAACCAATAGAATTCCAGATAACTCACCACCGAAAAAAAAGGAAAAAAAAACCTAATTATTTGTTTAGTAGTAGCTCACAAATTGTGTTATTCATAAGTAGTTTATGCGTAAATTGGCAAAAAAAAACACCACTAATATTTTCAGGGCAACGACAGGTCAATCTAAATTGTCTCATTTTCTTCATAATTTTCATTTTCATTAGAATGATATAATTGAATATTAGGTGAGAATTGAAAATAAGTTTTTTTTTCTGAAGCAAAACTCAAAATTGAGATTTCATTACCATGAACATTATAATGTTACTTTTTTAACCAAATTACAAAATTCATCATATTCTCACTATTGTCGGTTACCAAATAACCTGTACATTAATTGGCAATAGATTAAGATATAGCAATACCAAATTGATTATAGATGCAGTAGTACAAAATTTTTTCTTCAAAAAATACCAAATGATAACCATAATGAGTTATTGAGCGAGATTTTTTCCTATGAAAGATAACACAATATTTAGGAAAGCACAAACTAATAATCAATCTAAGTTATCGAACATGTTGGTTACAAAAATCTATGTTCTTTTCATTCGGTTTAATCTAATTTTTTACTCCCTCCGTTTCTTTTTGTTTGCTACGTTTGGACTTTTGCACGTGTATTAACGAATAATAAAGATTCTTTTTCTTTTTATTAAAAAAATAAATTCAAATAAAAATTCAATCCACTAATCATTACAACAACCAATAAGATTGTTTTATTTATCAAAATGAACCAATAATGAAAAAGCACAAAGATTGTTAACTTAACATATTTAGGAAATTGTAAAGAAATTTAATGAGTTGAAAAAATTGGACTAATTAAATTAAAATTAAAAGTTGGCACAAAAAATGATAATATAATAAGTTTATCAAAAGAAATATTTTTCCACGTAACAAACATTGTGAAACACCCTAAAAAGAATACGTAACAAACAAAAAGAAACGGAGGGAGTAATTTCTTGTTTGACCTGATTTGGATTTAAGGAGAGCTAATATTCCAATACGATGAAAAAACATAGCTTGTAGACTTGTAGTTGTACCATACATAAATCGATGATTTAAAAGGTCGACCGATAGAAAAATGGTACTACCTCCGTTTCAAAAGGATCTTTACAGTCACTATTTGCACGGACTCTGATGCAATATTTAACTACTACTCCCTCTGTCTCTTAATACTCGCACCGTTTTGACTTTTTTCACTATTCACATAATTCACTTTGACCATATTTTATTTCTAGTATATAAAAAAAATGTTAGTATATAATTATAGTGTTGGCTTCATCTTAATATATATTTTTAAAATATTAAATTTTTTATAAGTTTTTATAATATGTAGTTAAAGATATTGGTGGTCAAAGTTGTGCATGGGCATGCGTGTCCAGTCAAAACGGTGCGAGTATTAAGGGACGGAGGGAGTAATATATTCAATTTCGTATGTGAAAAAATTATAAAAATTTGATATTCTGAAAATACATCCCTTGACCAATCTAACAAGATCTTATATGTAATGTTTTGATGTATATAATGGTGCGAATTTAAGGTTAAAGTTTCTATACTTTGGACACATTTTCCAAAGCCTAAGGCCTTATTTGGTTGGGAAGAATTGGAAGGAAAAGAAAAGAAAGGAAAGTTAAAATAAGATTTCCTGTATTTGGTACAAACAATTATATGGGAAGTGAAAGGAAAGGAAGGGAATTGGAAGGAAAGCTCCTTTATAAAATTTTCTCTTTCCTTTCCTCCCAAAATTGGAGGAATTCAGAAGGAAAGAGAAAATTAAAAGCTGTCATTTATATTTCTTTTTTCTTCTCTTCCTTTCTTTCCTTTAAACCAAACACAGGAAAATTAAATCACTTTCCCTTCCATTCTTTTCCTTTCTTTTCCCTTCCTTTCTTTTCTCTTCCTTTCCTTTAATAATAATGAACCAAATAGGGCCTAAAAAACTTTCTGAAACGAAGGTGAAGTATTGAAAAGGGACCCATGAACCGCGGCAAATTTGCTGCGAGTAGCCACGTATTGTTTCATCCTCATCCCAACAGTTAATCAATCAATTCATTGTCCAATTAACGTCATCGTTAAACTTTATAAAAATGGTCACTATGCTCTCACTCTTTGCTCCCCACTCTTTCTCTCTCCTACCCTTACCCTCTCAACTCAATTTCTACAACCCAATTTCTTCGCATTTAACCAAGAATGGCGTTCCCAATTCCTGCTCGTCAGCTATTCATCGACGGAGAGTGGAGAGAACCCATTAAAAAAAATCGCATACCCGTCATCAATCCGTCCACTGAAGAAATCATCGGTTAGTTTTTTCAATTCATAGTCTATAGATTAGGATTGTTGCAATTAATTAGCTGAATTAAACTGTTTGAAATATGAGAATTCAATGTTTCGTCGTACACACACATACTCGGGCTATGACACCGATTGATGCGTGATTTTTAACGAAGAAAAGGGAGTTTATTGAGTATAAAATCAAGAATTGTGATGTGGGTATTAATCAAAATGGGGTTTCAGGTGATATTCCGGCAGCCACGGCTGAAGATGTGGAGGTTGCGGTGGTGGCAGCTCGAAGAGCCTTTAGGAGGAACAATTGGTCAGCAACATCTGGGGCTCATCGTGCCACATACTTGCGTGCTATTGCTGCTAAGGTAATGAAACTAATCCCTTTGATTATTATATTTTTACATAATTTAGTTATTTGATGTTGTCTTGAAGGTTATAATTTCTGAATTACTTGGGGTTTGAGGTTGGCATAATGTGCATGTTGACTTTTAGATTTGGGAATTTGATTTGCGAGAAGTTCTTTGAATAATTGTTTCTAGTCAATTTTGAAATGAGCTACAAGTGTCATTATTGACAAATTTTTGAAAAATAAATATATGAATGTTAGTTTCAATTTTACCAAGTTCAATGAGTACTTTGTAGTTTGTATCAAAACAGTATTGTTAATCAATAATCATAACAAGCTAAAAATTGAAAATCATGGAACTTTAGGAGGTTCATGGAGCTTGGACACAAGCACCCGAGTCCGAGTAACATAGTATCAAGGCTATCGATTTTGGCTGTTGAGATAGATGTCTGATAGTGTACAACTGTACATGTGAGTTTATGACCCTTTTGGATGCTGAGTTTAACTGCCATAGGCTAATTGCTAAAGGCCTAAAGTCACTGAGGTGGTGGTAATGGTATTGTTTCTCAGTCATGAGTCATGAGAAAGGTTTGGATAAACAATTGATATAGTGGAAGTAGGACATGTAGTAGTTTCTTCACTTCTAGTCAGTGCATTAGGTAGTTTCAGGCTTTCAGCTTGCAGCATAGCTGATTAGCTGCTTAGATAAATCTCAGCTTCATTGAATATAAAACTAGAAGAAGTACTGTGTTAATGAACTTAGTCATTGAAGAACAAAAAGCTGCTCTTCAAATGCAGAAATGTGATATTAATTGTCCCTCCACCCTTGTCCCCTACTCTCTTTGTACTGATTACTATCTACCATAATTACTCCTGTCTTGGTGAACCATTGTCCATCATTCCGAGGTGGATGTACATGAAATCCTTTTGAGATGTTTTTGTAATCATAATTAATCACTAAAGCTAAACTTAAAGAATGACCTTATATAACCTTTAATCTCCATGTATTGAATTAAGGGTGAAATGGTGATGGTTACTTCTTGCTACCTTGGAGGTCAATAATAGCAGTATGGACTGTGGAGATCATCACTTCTGAAACAAAGATATATATGAAGAAGTCATAAATGGTAGCTTTACTTTTTATTCTTTTAAACACGGTAAAGGTACCAACTACTAATAGTAAAAAAATGTTTCATATAAGGTTATTCTTGACAAAAACATTCTGGTAGTTATTTAAAAGTTTCTGGTAGTTATTTAAAATTTTCACGCGTGTAACTGTCGTGGTACTGTCTAAGCAAGAATGTGGTTAGTGAGATGTTAGGACTATGTTACTTGGACTGTTGATACAGAAACAAGGACTAGCTGTCACTGAGCAACTTAGGGCACTACTGGAATTTTCATAAGAAACTTTCAAATTTAGTTTAAAGTGTTCAAGATTTAAAGTTTCATTCTGTCTTATATCGTTATATCTGATCCATGTTTAGTTCGGGTTGAAAGGGTTTGTGAGACATGGATGTAAATTTGATGCTTTAGTCAAATGTAACTGACTCTAACTTTTTCTTTGCAGATAACAGAAAAAAAAGATCATTTCGTTAAACTGGAAACCATTGATTCTGGGAAACCTTTTGATGAAGCAGTGCTGGACATTGTGAGCTAACAGTTTGATTATTCTCTTTTTGTTTCTCTACTCTGCATTCATACTGAGTTCCATGCTTTCGTTCTCTTGTTTTAGGATGACGTTGCTTCATGTTTTGAATATTTTGCCGGACAAGCAGAAGCTCTTGATGGTAAACAAAAGGCTCCAGTCACCCTGCCTATGGAAAGGTTCAAAAGTCATGTTCTCAGGCAGCCCCTTGGTGTTGTTGGATTAATATCCCCATGGTAATTCCTCACCTCCTCCCCCCACCTCACCACCTCAACACAAAAAAGTTGGATGTTGGCAAAAGAAAGGAAAAGAGACTGGAGTTTTGAAAGTAGATAGTAATAATATATCGTGTTTTATGGACTTTTTCATGGTACTTTTTCTGTTCAAGTATCTCTTGTAGTGCTTTTTATCATCATGAATTCATGGTAGACTAAGGAGATAAGGGATATCTGTAAGCTAAAGCTATATGCAGAGGTTTTACATTTATGGGATTTTAAGGTAATTGATTGGAAGACTTTATCAAATATTGTATCAACTATCAATTTGAGAAGTAAGTTGAAGAATAAGTTGCTAACTTGAAATATTATTTTTCTTATTGGCTTTCCCTTTTAGATGCTCTTAACTGGTTGTCTGGGTTGGAATCTATTCCTTCGCTCTAAATGTTATGTTTCTGAGACTCAGCTAGAATTGGTAGACACACAACCCTGTCCAAAGTATAATTCCGGCCAATGTATTACTCGTAATAGTTTGCATGTTTCTGGCTCAAAGCAAAGCGTAAAGTGTCTGCAATCATATTGGAATAACAAATATCTAGTGTTGTAGTGAAAAATGAAATGAAGAGTTTGAGCAACACAAACCAAGTGTGGTGCCTGCTGTTATCTGTTGTGGCTGATCCCTTTTTTTTTTCCTCTGTTGAAGGAATTACCCACTTCTAATGGCTACATGGAAAATTGCTCCAGCACTTGCTGCTGGGTGTACAGCTGTACTTAAGCCATCCGAGTTGGCATCTGTGTATGTTACATATCAAATCTTCAATTCTAAAACTGCTCTCTCTAGTGCAACAGACAGTGCTAATGTCATAAACAAAATGTATGGCTTTGTTTCAGGACTTGTCTAGAATTCGGTGAAGTTTGCAACGAAGTGGGACTTCCTCCAGGCGTGTTGAATATCTTGACAGGATTAGGTCCAGATGCTGGTGCACCATTAGTATCACACCCCGATGTTGACAAGGTTATACTTTGCTCGCTTGAAGTTTTACCTTTTCAGAACTTTCTTTTGTCCATATTGTGTTGAAGGTGACCGTATTTTCTGATTAAACAGATTGCCTTTACTGGGAGTAGTGCCACTGGAAGCAAGGTTATGGCTTCTGCTGCCCAATTGGTTAAGGTGAGCCATAGCACAATTATTAGTGAGAAGTTTGGTTGAATTTGATATTTTTTTCCTATGGTTTGGACACCACCATTTCTAAATATTAACTTGATTGCAGCCTGTTACATTAGAACTTGGGGGTAAAAGTCCTATTGTAGTGTTTGAAGATGTTGATATTGATAAAGGTTAGTTGATCTTATTTCAGACAAGATTTGTCCTTTTAGTATCTCGTAAATCTTTTCTTTTCAGAATCAGTTTTCTTCTGATTCTGCTCATCTGAGATGCTTAATCAATTTCCGTCTTCTAACATGTTGATATCTGTAATTGGGCAGTTGTGGAATGGACTATTTTTGGCTGTTTCTGGACAAATGGTCAAATATGTAGTGCAACGTCTAGACTGCTTGTGCATGTAAGCATCCACATACCAAGAATTCTGCAAGGAATTTGAATTGACATCAATTAATTACTGAGATTGATATTTGTTACAAAGTATGTATGAGTCTGCTAATAAATATCTTTTTTGGGTGTTGGAATTGTCTGTTTTATAGGAAAGTATTGCAGCTGAGTTTGTTGATAAGCTTGTAAAATGGACGAAAAACATTAAAATTTCTGACCCATTTGAAGAAGGATGCCGGCTTGGCCCTGTTATTAGTAAAGGACAGGTATAAATATGATGAATTATTTTGTACGAAGTGATTTTTCGCTTTCACAATGCTGAAGCAGAACCATCTAATGTTACTTCATTTGCTTCAGTACGACAAAATTATGAAGTTCATATCAACAGCAAAGAGTGAGGGGGCAACTATTTTGTATGGAGGTTCCCGTCCTGAGGTAAAACCAATGCATATTGTTTCTGAAAATTATTTGTTGAACCACACATCAAAGAGAATTTAGTTTGTTGAACATCTTGATCAAATGGATATGAATCTAATGCTTGGAGAACATATCCAAAATGCTATTCCTGGCATGTATCATAAGACACTAGATAGTAAAATGATTCACATGCTCAGAAGCTGCAATTTTAGGAACCCGTTGATGCTATATTCTTGCCAAACTTGCATATCCAGTTGACAAAATACTTGCTGATAGACCTGGTTATCGGTCGGGGCGGGTCAGGGTCGGGGCGGGTCAAAATAGGGTCGGGTATTAAAAGGGTCATTTTTAGCGGGTCGATAATGGGCAGGTCAAAAGCGGGTCGCGGGTCAATAGCGGCTCATTAGTGGGTGGGTCAATAAACGAGCAATGAAAAATGAAAAACAAAAGAGCCATGTGCAAGTACAAGTGAATACGAAGCTATACACTTAATTTTTTGTATCATTACTATTTTAATTTTCAAAATAATTGTAGTATAAGTTTGACCCTATAATGACCCTGTCAATAAAGGCCCTGTCCAATAGAGCCCTGACCAATAAAAGCCCTATTAACTTGACCCTAACCCTATATCCATTGGACTACCCTGTCCAATAACCAGGTCTACTTGCTGATAATAGCTAATGTCACCTGCTTGCTTCAAGCTAACTGTGAACTTCTAATGACAATAATACCTAAATCATTTGATGTAACTATTGCAGCATTTGAAGAAAGGTTATTACATTGAACCCACCATTGTAACTGATATCTCCACATCCATGCAAATATGGAAAGAGGAAGTTTTTGGCCCTGTCTTGTGTGTTAAAACATTTAGTTCCGAAGATGAAGCCATTGCATTGGCAAATGATACAGAGTAAGTTTTTCGAATGATGATTCAGTATTCTGCCTTCATGAAGAAACTCTTTCTTGTGTTGACCGTAGTCTATGATTCCCAGGTACGGTTTAGCTGCTGCTGTGTTTTCTAATGATCTTGAAAGATGTGAGAGGATAACGAAGGTAAGAATAACTGCACCAATCAAGCAAACCGTATTGTCTTCTTGGTTGATAAAAAGTTTGGCTCTGCAAATTTCGTTCATTCCTTACCTATTTGGTTATGCAGGCTCTAGAAGTTGGAGCTGTTTGGGTTAATTGCTCACAACCATGCTTTGTTCAAGCTCCTTGGGGAGGCATCAAGCGTAGTGGTTTTGGACGTGAACTTGGAGAATGGTGAGTCTAAATTAACAGGGTTGCTCTTTTTCCTATTCAAGATTGCAAATATAATAGATCTATTTCTCATCACAACACTTTTCTCGATCGACAACGTGTCAGTAGTCCCATGTACTAGGTTAGTCTGAACTTACATGTTTGTCTAAGATAGAGGGAACTCTATCTCCCTTGAGAAATGGCAGGGAGTCCAAGAAAGTACACTACCTCATTGCAAATACTCTTCAGCTCTAAACAGCTACTAGACTATTTTGCTCAATTTGATTCAGTGTAAACTTTGATGATGATTTGCCAATTTTGCCCTGTAACTGCAATTGTTATAGGAACAGCATAAAAAACACAGCAATTTTTGTGTATAACTTGTTTCACTAAAATGCCTTAGAATATGAATTCCTGCCACGAATCAACTAAATCAATATTTTGTTCATGGTTTCTGCAACCATGCTTCTTCCTTGACGTGCACTCTACATAAATTATGCAGGGGTATCCAGAATTACTTGAATATCAAGCAGGTGACTCAAGATATTTCTGATGAACCATGGGGATGGTACAAGTCTCCTTGAAGCTATGATCAAATTTGAATGACGGTGTCGTTTTTGTTAAGTGAGCAGCGGTTGGACTGTACCTTGAAATGGTTCGCAGAGAAGGTCGAGTTTACAGTAAAAATGGATTGAATAAAGGGTTGGTTGATGCAGAAGTCCAACAAGCATAGCTTAATTTTGTTGTATCATGTACTAGTGTCTATTATTTCAGACAATTGAGTTGGATCAGAAATAAGATGATACAGAGTTTGACAATGAAATTCTTTGTTCATCTACATTCACGAGTAACGATTTCGGGTCTCGTGACACAGTTATGTTCTATACTCTATTTTTTCTATCTACTTTGTCTACCAATTCCCACCTGAAGAATGATGGGGTGCTGGTGCATCAGTAACAAAAGCACACCACCGACCACCTAAACGTCTGGCCAACATTGGGTCACAATTGAGTGTGCCTTGAATAGTTTCAACCTAAAATAGCCAAGACAATAATCCTTATTTTTAAAAGTTGAAGTGAAGGGTATACACAAATTCTTATACTCTTCTCTTCTCTTTTAGATATAACGTTTCACAAATTCTTATTTACAAGGGTTGTACAATAATTATTGTACACCGGAGTAAAAGTTAACTCAAAATGCTTAAAAGTTATGCTTATATATGTAAAAGTTATCTATCTTTTAGTGATGAATTTTTTCATTTTAATAAAACTTATATCATCAAAATCACTAATAATGTATAAAATTAATCATTTAAAATGTTTATCTATCAACTTTTTTTACTAATATATAAAAGTTAATCAAAACTAGGTTAAAGTTAAAAAAAATTGGGTTAAAATTATCTTGGTGAACAATAAATTTATTGTACACCTTATACACGCAAGACCTTTTGATAACGTTTTATTTTGGGTCGTTTATTTTTAATTGCAGCCTTATTAATTTGGACAAATTATCCAATTGACTTTACCAAACGACCCTCGTCAATATCCGACAGTCCAACATTTTCCTACATATCTCTAACCTTTAAAATACTCACATTTTGAACACTATGCTTAGTAATAGTGTTTTGAGTCACAAATACATGAAATCCACTATTCCTAAGGAAATTTTTTGCATTCCTTCCCTTTGCAAGCTCCATAATTTTTTGCATTCCTTCCCTTTGCAAGCTCCATAATACTTGTTTAATCAACCAAGGTTCAAAGCTTGTTGCTTACATATTTCCACTTTTTTTTTACTTTCTCTCTTTTCTGTTTTCTGATTCCTAAGAAATTTGTTTCTTTCTCCTAATTTATTCCATTCCTCTCTCCTCTGGTTTTCCTTTCCTTTTGCCTCTGCTTCTCCGCTCGTTTATTCGTCTTGCCCTTACTCCGTTTTTGCTTTTGTGCGGCGTCGCTCGTTTATTTGTTTTCAGATTTTTTAGTTTTTGTTATTTAGTGCTTTTTATTTTTCCTGCTTCTTATCCCATGTTAAATAAAAAATAAAATAAATAAAAAAATAAATAAAACATTACTTATGCATGGTTGTGGTACTCACTAATTAATGTTACATTAGTATTGGCATACAAAAAGTCTTACACGCATAAGATGTACAATAAAGTTATTGTATACCGAGATCATTTTTACTCATTGTTTTTGTATGAAATAACAATTTAACATTTTTTGATTAATTTTTTATTATGAAAAAAATTGTGGATAAACATTTTAAAAGGTTAAATGGTTATGGCTCCTACACTTCTTAGCCTAGAATCAAACCCTTTAGTATTTGCACGTAATATGTTTATGGCTCCTACACTTCTTGCCAACAGAATTAGTTTCTGTTGCAATAGTATAGAAGGTGGGAATGTAGGCTCATTACCTAAAGATTTTTGAAGGGAACAAGCTCGTAGTGCGGTGTTCTCAACAAATACCCCTTAAATATTTTGTAACTTGAACATAACTACTCTTGTACATATTATGACTCGGGCACTATGCCGAGTTCTTTATGTTCTGCTTTGCAATGCTGATTTCAGGAATATGTAATGTTGTTTTTCTAGCATGAACTCCTATAATGTACTATCTAGCTTGCATTAACCTGCTATTTGAACAGACCAAGCACCCGATATTGGAATACGGAATGCTATTCCTTGTAGTTGTTTTCGGACTACCTAATTCCCTCGATTTTTTCCCGTACAAATTTTGCTTATACGCTAATTAATTCAACGAACTAATTCCGATATTTTGGGGGACCGCGCGCGTTAGCATGCGGTCCAACAACTAGTATCTAAAAATAGTGCAGGAATGTAATTTACAACCTAAAATATTGGGTGAACAGTAAAATAAAATTGCAGAATAGTGCAGGAATGTCATTTACAACCAAAAATATTGGGTGAACAGTAAAATAAAATTGCAACTAAAACAGAACAGAGTTAGTATTAAATAATCTGACTGTTTCAAACTACATGTCACATTGTCTCGTCAGACATAGATCGCCTTGCTAGTTGTTGGTTTGCTACCCTTTCTCTACCATCTATATGCCGCAGAAGAGTACGGCGAATAAACAGGGGATGCTGGCGTATAAATTGGAGATTCCGGCGAGTTAACAGGAGATGCTGGCGTGTAGATTGGAGATTCCGGCGAGTAAACAGGAGATGCTGGCGTGTAGATTGGAGATTCCGGCGAATAAACGGGGGATGCTGGCGTGTCCACTTGAGATTCCGGCGAGTAAACAGGAGATGCTGGCGTATATATTGGAGAATCCGGCGAGTAAACAGGGGATGCTGGCGAGTAAACAGGGGACCCTGGTGTGTAGATTGGAGACTCCGGCGAGTAAACAGGGGACCCTGGTGTGTAGACAGGGGACGCTGGTGTGTAGAATGGAGACTCCGGCGAGTAAACGGGGGATGCTGGCGTGTAAATTGGAGATCCCGGAGAATATTCAGGGGACGCTGGTGTATAGACTGGAGAAGGTGGGTTGTACGACGGAGATTCCGGCGAGTATTCAGGACTCTCGGGCGAATAAACTGGAGAGAATTGGACATACTCTGGTGATTCTGGCGAGTAGTTTGGAGAGGATGGCACGTACTCTGGTGATGATGGTGGCGACAATGGCGTGTACTCCGGTGACTTTGGTGGTGATGATGGTGTGTACTCCGGTGACTTTGGTGGTGATGATGGCGTGTACTCCGGTGACTTAGGTGGTGATGATGGCGTGTACTCCGGTGATTTAGGTGGCGACGATGGCGTGTATTCTGGCGATTCCGGTGCATACTCATGAGGAGACCATAGCGTGTATGATGGTGATCGTAAGTAATTAGAAGATGTTGACTCCATAGCGTAGTACTGATTCGGAGACGACGACGACTCTGGTGTGTATTGAAGAGGAGACGACGGTGTGTACGACGGCGATCGTGAGTAATAAGAAGAAGTTGAATCCATGGCGGCGTATTTGCGTTGGTTTTGGAAGTTGAGTTCTTGGTGTGGTTGGGTAATTTGAAGTTTACTTGGGGAATACTCTGTTTCAAGGTTTGCAAATGACGGTGAATGTGTTGTACTATATTGGCGGTGTGTATTTATAAGATACGCATTATTTTCAAGTTACTTTCCAATTTTACAAAACCTATTCGGATTTGGAAAACCTAATCCGATATCAAATGAAGTTTTACTTGCTCAAACATTTATACACAAAGATAATTAACATATTTCCTTTTTGGTGGTAGTACTCTGGTTTATCCTTAGGGTTAATTCGGATTTGGAGCTGAGTTGTGGGTGGATATGTTTCAGTCCCTCTCAATTGTTATTTGAGGTATCGAACACAGGTCCTCTCTACCAAGTTCAGCCCCAACAGACAATTGGTATAATTAGCATATTTCTAACTTAATAATAATATTGGTGTGACCGTGTTGTTAGTTTGAAAATTAAAAAATATTGGTATTGTGGTTATTAGGGTTGTGTTAGACATTCTTGGATTGTCTTTCGAATATGTTATACAGTAATAATAGATTCTGATACTTGTGGAGTATTCCATACTACCTCCGTTTTTAAATAATGGATTTTTTCACGTTTGCCCATGTAAATGCTTGGACATTAATATCTCTAATTCTGTATTCGTAAAAATTATAAAAAGATGATATTTCGAAAGTACATGAAACAAATCAAACAAGACCTTCACATGACTATATTTTTCCTTACCTATATAAAAACTGATAGTCAAATTAAAATTTACTCCCTTCGTATTTTTTTAAGAGATATACTTGTCTTTTCCGGCCGTTTTTTTAAAGAGATACACTTGCCATTTTTGGTAACTTATCAACCCCACCACCTAATTAAATAATACATCTAATATACTCTATCACCCACCATCCTATTAAACAAATAATTTCATAAACCCACCCCACCCTCCACCCACCAAAATGAATGGTCCCCACATGTTTAATTATTAAAATATTTATCCAACCCCAATTGCTTTATTATTTTATTTCATTCAATTATACTTCTTAATACCCGTGCCCGGCCAAGTGTATCTCTTAAAAAAATACGAAGGGAGTATAAATAGTGCCAAAAGTCAAAGTGTGTCAATTATTTCAAAACGGAGTGAAGATTACGGTATTGTGCAACAAATCGACCACTTTTAAGACTTTAACCGTTAGTCGAGATATGTTAAACAATGGGGCACATGCACAACTACCAAAAAGTCCCAAATCAAATTAGACATGTGCGTTTGTAAGCACCATGAAAAGGGGTACGGCTATTGGTAAGGGAGTCAAAACCAATTATAGAGACGATCATTTTTCAATCTTCAAGACTTCAACACACTCTCACTTCTTTCTCCTCCATATCCCCTCACAAATTCCAGCAACTTTCAGCTGATTCCTAATGGCGATTCCCATTCCCTATCGTCAGTTGTTCATTGACGGGGAATGGAAAGAACCCATCAAGAAGAATCGCATTCCCATCATCAATCCTTCCACTGAAGAGATCATCGGTTTGTTTACTAATCGCTTCTCCTATTCTTAAATCTTTCTAAATTTCAAACTTTGAACCTAATTTCTTCATTTTTTTCTGATTAAAGTCTTAGTAAACATTAATCAACTGTGTAGTTCTTAGATTAGATGCTAAAGATTTGCCTTTTTAGTTTCTGAGTTGATGGGATTTGTTTTTATTTTTATTTTTATGATACGTGTGCTTTCTTGGGAATTGGAACTGAAATTTTGTTGTTTTGATTTTGTTGATTGCATTTTTTGAATTGTGTATATGTTTGATTGGGATTTTCTCTGTAATACTTTCATGATGTAGTGCTGGTGGATTTTTGATATGGGGTTTTGATTTGAATGGTGATAGTATGATTTATTTGGGATTGGAACTAGATTTTGGGGGATTTGTTGATTGGAAATTGAATTTAATGCACTGGGTATCCATCAAAATGGGACTTTATAGGTGATATTCCGGCCGCCACTGCTGAGGATGTGGAGCTTGCAGTGGCTGCAGCTAGAAGGGCTCTTAAGAGGAATAAAGGGAAAGATTGGGCAGCTGCATCTGGAGCTCATCGTGCGAAGTACTTACGTGCTATCGCTGCAAAGGTATTTGTTTCAGTGGCTTATTTGGGTCGATTTGGTGATATAGTCCCATCTTGATACCTTTGTGTTGTTACTTGTTAGAGTACCTAATTGTTTGGAAATTGGAGGTTGGCTAAGTGGATCATGACAGTTTTGTTTGGTGATTCTATTTGATTGAAATGGTGAACAAGGGGAAAATAGATGCTTGTACAACACATACTAGTATAAGCTGTGTTCGTAGTTGAAAAACTTGGTGAAAATATGAAAATTTTGCTTACAGAATAGTACTATAGTAGTGACAGTCCAATATTAAGTAATAAGCAAACTGATTGTACAAGCTAATAGAGTAATAATGACATCTGTGAATATTTTCATCTAATTTTGTACTTGTATTAAGTAGTTTTGAACAAGGGGAAAATAGAAATAAAAACATTTAAGCTAGCTTAAACTTAGCTAAAACTTTTCACTGCCTTGTTGAGCTACAAGCTACCTGAAATTACTTGAAAACCACATCCATAGTTTCCGTTGTCAAAATATGCCAATAGTAACTAATTGGTTGAACTCTAACCACTCAGATTTTCTCTTTCCTCTAAAGTCTCTTTCTGAGGCGGGAATTCTGCAGAAGAGAACTATATTATCTTTTCAGTTGAGTTGAGAGATTCACTTTCAAGTAACTTTTCAAACTTTGTTAGTAATAGCTTAAAATCCTATTGAAGGTATGAATGGATGGTTACTTGGTTAGTTTCACTTAAATTGAGTTTTGTGTTAATCGCTTGTCAGTACCTTTACAGCCCGTTTGGTAGCCGGTAATAAACGGTGGGAATGAGAATAAGTGCTAGTGTTATTTGGCAAGAAATTAACATTATGATGTCCATGGTAATGAAATTTTGTCTCAAGCTTGGTGTTTCTTCATAAATTTGCATTCCCACCTAATACCACTCCCCAAATGGTAATGGATAGTAATGGAAATTTATAAAGAAAAGGAGATAATTTTGAGTGAATTAGCATCACCATGGGAATGGATATTGATTTTCCTTACAAATTTACATACAAGTTCATTCCCATTGACATCATTTATGACCGGCTAGTAGTTTGACTGAGCTTGAAGGCTAGCTAGTCAAAGAATTTGCGCAGTTTTGGTGATAAACTAAAAGTTGTGTCTGTATGGTAAAGTTTAACCTTAGTCAATCAACAAATGAGAAAAATATGCTTATCATAATTCATATGAAAAAATTTGGTTAAATTATTGTTGTGGTGAATTTTCCAGGTGTAGTCCTTTTATTAATTTTAAGATGGATGTGGAAAACCACGTGCAATGTATGACCTGTTCTTTAAAAGTTTCGCCTTAAGTTCGAAATTCTGCTTGAAATTGTGAGTAAAGGTTTTGTAAATGTATTAGTTTTTGAAACATTTGTTTTCGTAAAGAAAAATGCACTCCGTTTATTTTTTAGTATAACTCTTGATGTCTACGTCTCCCGTTGTTATCCTGTTGCTAACATGTTATTGTCAGTTTAACGTGTCTTCTTTAAAAGTGGATACGGGGTATTGGCAATTTGGTCAGTGTAGACCTATGTTTCATCATCTTAGGGTCAAGAGTTAGATATCAATAGGTATGAGGGTCAAAAAGGAGATTTTTCAGCATTCCTTCAATTCATGTTTCAATTTGAAGTGTTCACCTTAAAAAATTGATATTCACTAAAAGTAAGTTATAATTAGTAAAATAAGTTCTTATAAGTAAAAATCAGTTGTAAATCAGTAACGTCATATGATTTATAACACTAGTGATCTGTAAAAAAATAATAGTTTTAATCAGTAATTTCCGGTTTAAAAAGTCAGGTGAACTGTTCAGGGCCTCAGTTATATACCTATATGTAAACCTTCATGGGTCGTCACACGAGTGCTTTGGTTGAGAATCAATTTGGAGCTCACTAGTAGAGTTCCCACCTTCCTCTTATCCTGTAGTTATAAAGTGCTCAGTCACTTTCCTTTGACTGGGAATTCCCTTTCGAGATCCTGGTTATCGCATAAAGATACTTTGGGGAAATAAGAATCTGCATGATGTAGGTGTGAAACTTTTTAGGCCTTTACTCTACACAAGCCTAACTCTATCCCCGCATGCAGATAACAGAAAGAAAAGATGAACTTGCAAAGCTTGAAGCCATGGATTGTGGAAAACCTTTGGATGAAGCAGCATGGGACATGGTAAGCTCGTGATTTTTTATTTGGCTTCATATTTTTTGACTCTGTATCTTTCTTGAGTACTAACCAAGGCTTTTGTTCTCATGACCAGGATGATGTTGCTGGGTGTTTTGAATACTATGCCGATCAAGCAGAAGCTCTTGATGCTAAACAAAAGGCTCCAATTGCCCTTCCTATGGAGACATTCAAGTGTCATGTTCTCAGGCAGCCCATTGGTGTTGTTGGATTAATTTCTCCATGGTAAGTTTTGACCTTAGTCCCCATCCATCAAAATAGAAGGGTGATAGTAGCATTCCATTTGGAGCCTTTTGTTTAGCATTCCATTTGGAGTTATGAAGCAATTCGTAAGATATTCCATTTGTGATTTATAAGGGGGGGGGGGGGGGGGTTTGATAGTAGCATTTTTTGTTGATTTGATAAGGCAATCAGTCAAATTAATGGGGGAAGTACAACATGATACCACAAGATCAATCTAAGTCATTGTCTTTTTGTGTACTGAAGTACCCTTTTGGTGAACAAAATCACCTTGATGGACAAATAAGAGAAAGGAATAAGCTAGGAGATGATTGCATGCTTCTTTTTTTTGCATCCCATGCATGCAAATCTTATAATTCCTCTGTTTTTTTTGTTTTTGTTTTTTTTTACTAGCAAGTTGTAACACACCTCAACAGCACGTAGTTTGTGGAAGACATTAGAGAATGTAAATGTTAATAAAAATAACTTTAACACCTGAAAGGTGTCATGTTACCTTCTCTACTCCATTCCTAAAAGTGAATTCCGTGAAGGTATGTTGCAAGTCAAAAGAAAAAGATAGGAAGTATTGATTAATAAGAAGTTAAAATTTAGAGAGGAATGAATAACTTCATAATTTAACATGCTAGGAATGAATAACTTCATAATTTAATAAGAAAGAATTTCTTTGATGTGATGCCCTGAGCTAGGTATGAGGATTGAGATCTCTTTACAAAAATGTGATGCCAACGTTGCTAATTTTTCTTCTTTGTTGAAGGAACTACCCTCTTCTAATGGCTACATGGAAAGTTGCTCCTGCTCTTGCCGCGGGTTGTGCTGCTATACTTAAACCATCAGAAATGGCATCTGTGTATGTTTTTTTGTCAAGACTTTTTAAAACTCTTATAAAGCCACAATCTCTTTCTAGGCGATGGTGGTGCTTCTGTCAAACTAAAACGCTGTCACCTGATTTCTTATATCAGGACTTGTCTAGAATTGGCTGATGTGTGCAGAGAAGTGGGATTGCCTCCGGGTGTGTTAAATATTTTGACTGGATTTGGCCCAGATGCTGGTGGCCCGTTAGCATGCCACCCTGATGTTGACAAGGTTCATCCTTGCCCACTTTAAGTTGTACTTGTACATTCTGAGTGCACTTTTGTAGCTTCTCAGACATTGGACATGTACATTCCGAGCCCTTGGTTTTGTGTTCATGTGAATCACATTTCTGCTGAATAGGTTGCATTCACTGGGAGTACCGCTACTGGTAGCAAAGTTATGTCTTCTGCTGCCCAAATGGTCAAGGTCTGTCATAGCATTTTAGTCCATAATTTCATTTTATGTGAACTTAATTCTAGTTCCTTTGACAACATCATTTCTAACATGAACTGCAGCCTGTTACACTAGAACTCGGAGGGAAAAGTCCTATTATCGTGTTTGAAGATGTTGATTTGGATCAAGGTTAGTTCCTTTTAAACAGGCAGCATCGGTGCTTTAATATCTAGTAGATCTTTGATAAAATGCATCTCGTAACACGTTAAAATCTATTTTAAATTTGACAGCTGCTGAATGGGCTGCTTTTGGCTGTTTTTGGACCAATGGTCAAATCTGCAGTGCAACGTCTAGACTGCTTGTGCATGTGAGCATCCACTTGCTGCATAATTTAGCTTCATTTTCAATGACTGGATATTTTTTCATGTAGGTAAGGTTTTCTTCTGTTGTTAAAGATGTGTGCTGGCGTATTATTTCAGGAAAGCATTGCAACTGAATTTTTGGATAGACTTGTAAAATGGTGCAAAAACATTAAGATTTCTGACCCATTCGAGGAAGGCTGCCGGCTTGGTCCTGTTGTCAGCAAGGGACAGGTTTGATAATTATCTGTTTTTCCTATTAGTTTTGGGGATTCTTAGCTGGGCTGCTTAGCCGTATAATGTTTACTTCATGTGCTTCATACTGCTTCAGTACGAGAAAGTTTTGAAGTTCATTTCAGCAGCAAAGAGTGAGGGTGCAACTATTTTGTGTGGAGGTTCCCGCCCTGAGGTAAAACCAGTGCATATATTTGTTACAATCCGCTAATGTGGTGTCTGTAACCTAATTAGTATTTTCATCGAGCTTTGCAGCACTTGAAGAAAGGGTATTTTGTTGAACCAACAATTATAAGTGATGTCTCCACGTCCATGCAAATATGGAAGGAAGAAGTTTTTGGCCCTGTTTTATGTGTCAAAACATTTAGTTCTGATGACGAGGCCATTGAATTGGCAAATGACACCCAGTAAGGCTTTGAATAGTGGAGCTGCTCATAAAAAAAATTAATTTTTTTTTACCTGTACACCTGTTCTCCTAGTTTATACATGATCTTCTCGCATCTTATTCTGACGTTCTATGTTTTACAGATATGGGTTAGGTGCTGCTGTGCTATCCAAAAATCTCGAAAGGTGTGAGAAAGTGACAGAGGTAAGAATTATTATTATTATTATTTTTTATTAGAGCTTGTTTGAATGTCGAACAGTCTGTCAAACCAAAGTTTCTTTGCGGCTAATTTGTGCTTTTATGCAGGCGCTGGAAGTTGGTATGGTTTGGGTTAATTGTTCACAACCATGCTTTTGCCAAGCTCCATGGGGTGGCACCAAGCGCAGTGGCTTTGGACGTGAACTAGGGGAATGGTGAGATTATAATCTTTTTGTTGATCTACCATCACTTCCCTGAAATCCTGATCCACAATCTTTAAACTCTGATGTGCTTGCATGATTGTATTTAAGGGCATGCTTGGATTGGGTGTAATGGATTATGGGGGTAATAAAATTCAAACCACCTTAATAAAAAGACAATGAAGGTGAATTGAGGTGGTTGCAAGGAGGGTGGTGTGGTGGTATTGCGATGAGAAGTTGTGGTAGTGGTGGTGTTGTGAGGAGAAGGGAGGAAGGGGGAAGTTATTACCCCCCAAATGAGGGTAATAATCACCCTAGTGGGATGGTGGATAACTATTCCCCCCATAATGAGGGTATTTGTTCCCCCTTTCCTTTTATTTTCTTCTTGCCAACACTAGCTTATTCTCTTTGCCACCACCTCATCCCCTCATCATCACCTTCAATTACCTTATATTTTCTTAATTTGACTTTTATTATCCCTTTGATGCATTACCTTCAATCCAAGCATGCCCTAAATATTCATATTTAGGGGATAAAAAGATTATATTAGCACCGACAATATTACCCGAAACAATCTGCTTGCGTCAGTTTTTTTTTTTTTTTTACAGGAATGTGAATTGCTCCTTCATGCTATCTCCATTTTGATGATCCCTTACCATAACTTTAAAAAGTAGCAATTATGGTCCAAAAGGCATTAAAAAACTTTATACATTTCTAGTTACTCTTTCTTTATACTCCCTCCGTCCCAAAATTATAGTTCTGTTTGACTAAAAATACGGGTTTTAAGAAAAGTGAAATATAATGTATTGGAAAGTGTAAAAAGTGGAATATAGTGCATCGGAAAGTGGGAAAAGTAATGTCTAAATTAGGAAACAAGACTATCAATTTGGGACACTCGGAATATAAAACAAGACTATAATTTTGGGATGGAGGGAGTAGACTATAGTAGCAGTGTATAAAAATTATGACCAGAATTAGTCATTTACAACGGGAAGGGATGGTAATAAGAAAGGGAAATTTTTTGGAATAATCATAACAAAGGGAATGATCATACCAGTTATGGTAAGCGGGATTGACGAGATGATCATAGGAGAAGAGGAAAGAGGTCAGAAAAGAGGAGAGAGAGTTTAAAGAAAGTGTGTTAGATTTCTTACATTGTCCAATAAGATCAATTTTCTCTCCTTGCAGCATCCTATTTCAGAATATTGAATACTAATTTCCTGATACATTTATCTACTACGAAACTACTATAATAAAAATGTGTTGATAACTTTCATTTTCTTCGAATCACCTTAGTTACTTCATATTTTTGCTATCTGAAATTAGATCTAGTTTGTATTGTGTTGACCTAAAACTGTAATTGAATGGAAAGCAGCAAGAATGTGAATTGATTTTTCTGGACTTTTTTTTTTTCTTTTTCTGTAGGGGTCTGGAGAATTACTTGAATATCAAACAAGTGACTGAATATATTTCTGACGAACCATGGGGATGGTACAAACATCCTTCGAAGCTGTGAGTGAATTTTCACAGGGAGTTGTTGAAGGAATGGAGGTGATACATTGATACTGGGACTTTTCAACCTACAACTCATAGAGGCATAGAGAACTGTGTAACGAAGAAAATAGACAACTTACTGATAGTTTGAATAAAGGGGCCGAAATTGAAGAATGTGCAAGTTTATTACTCCGTATGTGTATGCTCTACTGTACCTGATAGATATTCATGTCTGTTATCTTTTAAGAAGTGTAGACTTGTTCTTTCCATTAATGGACTTGCCATTTTTATCGAGTTGTTCGCTTTGATTAAGCAGTGTAGACTCAATCTATTCATTATTTACCTCACACACTTGCAACAATGGCGAGAATCAGAGAATGATGTTGCATCATTTTCACTCTTACTAGAATACCAGGTACTACACAGGAAAGGCGGGCAGGAATGATGGGTACAAAAGGAATTTCATATTAACTAGCTTTTTTTAGTCTCTAAGAAGTACTTTGGAGAAACAATGAGATATTATCAAGATCGTTAAAAGAACTCTATGAATTAACCACATGTATAATGTATTCGAAAATTGTAATGCACACGTTGATAAAGATGGTTGCGTGTCGGGTTGGGCTTCGACCTGTCGACACATGTCAAACTCATTTGCAACGGACTGGGGCGAGTCGAGAAATTCAAAAATGTTGTCCAGGCCCTTGTGTCGGACTGGGTCGGGCCGTCGTGTAGAATTGGGTCATATTGTGCTTTTTCCTAAAAAATACGCCCCAAACTCGGCTTACTGCCCACGACTTTGTGCCCGTGACGGACGGGCCCGAGCCATCGCTTCACCAGAATCACCAGTCACGACTCACTCATCACGTGTATATGTATATTACGGACATGCGGTGTATAAGTATTGCATTGCGCATCCTAATATTTGCGAGAGCATGATTCTGTTACGAGCATATGCTTGTAGGTGCATGGAATAATCCGCGGATGAGTATATTCAGTTGAATCAGACACTGGTAAAAGGAGGAAATCGTTTGGATTAACGAAGGACGGTGGAGCTAAATAACACAACGAAATTACCCACCTGCCTTCCTCCAGCTCATCAATCTTTCTCTCTTTAATCTTTATGTGTAAATTAATCAACCACCCCATATCTATAGATCTCCATTATCCTCACTCTTCACTCACTCTAACATCGTACTCCAACTCATTCTCACCGCTTCAGATCTTCATTACTTCAAAGATCTCTTCTTTTCATGCTGATTGAACTCCCTTTTTTGCGAATTTTTGTGGGAATTGTTTGAATTTAACAATGGGAGGAAGCTCAGATGAGAAAGTTGTAGCTGTGATCATGGTGGGTGGACCCACTAAAGGTATGCAAATACGCAATTCCCCATTTGAACTTCTTGGTTTGATTCATTTGTGTATGTATGAATGATTGAATGAATCTCATGATTTAATTTAGTGTGTGATTGAATGAATCCATGACACATTTTGTAGATTTTGATTGAATTTTGTGGCACATTTTGATTTGATTTTGTGTATAATTAATTAATTGAATCAACCAATTACCAATTTGTAGATTTTGGTTGAGTGTTGTGGCATAATTTGATCAATTTGTAGTTTTGTTCTGCAGGCACTCGATTCAGGCCACTGTCTCTGAATATACCAAAACCTCTTTTTCCTTTAGCTGGACAACCTATGGTTCATCATCCAATTTCAGCTTGTAAAAGGGTATTTTCTTTCACCAATTTAACACCGTTTTGGTGATTTACTATGGTGTAATTTTGTTGGAGGATTCAGTACCCAAATTTTAATAAAATTTCTGTTTAATCGTAGATTCCAAACCTAGCACAAATCTACTTGGTTGGTTTCTATGAGGAGCGGGAATTTGCATTATATGTATCTTCAATTTCTAATGAGCTGAAGGTTCCTGTCAGGTGATTGCTTCTTTAAGATAAGTAAGTCTTGTCGAATTCGAAGCCTTTAACATAATCATTGTTGTAACCTTTTGAAATGTATTCTCATTGTGGTTTAGATATTTAAAGGAAGACAAGCCTCATGGTTCTGCTGGATGCCTGTACAATTTCAGGGATATAATCATGGAAGACAGTCCGGTTTTTAACCTCTCCCTTTTACTATTTATAATTTCTGCTTATTGAATGCTTTTGTTTTTTTGTTCTTTTATTTGTTGGGTGTTGATAATTTGTATGTGTAATTCGATTTTCGTGTATTGATCTACTGAAGCTTACAATGTGATTGCTTGTCTTGCAGTCGCAAATATTCTTGCTGAATTGTGATGTTTGCTGTAGTTTTCCTTTGCCAGAAATGCTCGGTAATTACTTATTTTCTGACACTCTATCTTGTCATAATTCGTCACAGCGGGTGTTCAAAATTTGTAAGTCCATTTTTCTTTTCTGATATTCAGAAGCTCACAGAAAGAATGGAGGAATGGGAACTTTATTAGTGAGCAAGGTTAGTCAACTCTCTTTGTGGACCTTATTGATGGAGCATCTTCGTGTTCGGGTTTTTAGCTTGTATACTGCTACATACTTATAAGGGATTCGGTATGTTGAGGTTACGTTTGGTATGAAATAACAGGTTTCTGCAGAGTCTGCCAGCCAGTTTGGTGAATTGGTTGCTGATCCTGTTACCAATGAGGTTTTGCATTACACCGAGAGGCCAGAAACTTTTGTATGTGCCATATCTTGAGCTTGACTTATTTCGTGTGTTCTAAATGTAACTACTAATTAGGTCCAGCTTAACGTCATTAAGAAGTCACAGCTTATTATCTCCTTTACTTAGTTTGATTCATTTTAACATAGGTGTATCATGCAGGTTAGTGATAGAATAAATTGCGGGGTCTATGTTTTTACACCGGAAATATTTGCAGCCATCCAAAGTGTTTCAAGAAACCGGAAAGATTCAGGTGAATTACCCTGTATTTTTATATTTGTATACTCTCAGTCTTGTCCTAGGGCTTTTACATTATGATGACTTCACTTCTTAAATATTCTATCATCAGTTTTTCTGCAATGTGATGTGAGATCATCTGTTGTTGATTTGATAGTCTCCAGGTCTAGAGTTGAGACAGTTGATTGTGTCGTGTAAAAATGTAAAATTCAAATGCATTTGCATTTGCATTTGATTGCTTGGGTATCTGAAAGTGAATGGTCTTCATATATCATAGGCCAATGAATGTGTGATCATGTTACTTTACGAATGTCGTGTAGAGTTAGCAAAGTCCTTTTTCTTCTTTCCAGTTGCTTGAACCTGACACTTTTGTCATGATGTGTATTCTAATTAAAGCCTTGGGATTTGCAAAGAGTTTGAAAGTATTTTTATGGAGTTATGGACGCAAGGGTGAGGATGTCAACCAGGACTTCTCCTTCTATATGTTAAATGGCTTAATAGAAATAAATCAGACCATTCAGTTTATATGTTAAATGGCTTAATAGGAATAAATCAGACCATTCAGTTTATAATGCTGTAACAGAATAACAGCTATACGACATTACAGTGGACCTGTGTTTTCCTAATCTGATTGTTGTATTAATGGAAGGAAATTTTACTGCATATTCTAGGTAAGACCAATTTGGTTTTCTTCCCTACCGTCATTTAGGCTGGAGGTTATTATTGACGTATAGTGTTGCACCGTGAGCTCCCCTACCTCTAAAGTTGAAACCTCCTTGTCTTCAATTTCCTCTTCCTCGTCTTCCATCACATAAGGTTCACAAGAGAGAAGCCAGATGTTTTTTAGCCTTTGCATACTTTTTCTTTTTGTTTTTGGTACTGGCCTACTTGGGGAGGACATAGACACAAGTACACAACTCACTCAATTACCTTTCCTTTATCCATGTGAGGTTATCAATTGTGGCCTCAAAACTTTTCTGTATCTTGGAATTCTTTTTTGTCAATAAGCATAACTAGAAATTTGCAAAACAAATATCTACCGTCTAGTAATGTCAGGAAATTTGCAAATGTTAGAGAATTAGTGACTGAGGTTCAAATTTCATCTTATTGCCTATTCTCTTCTGTCCCCAACCCAAATCACATTACATTCGAGTTATCTAGGGTAGGAAATACAGTATATAGTTTTTTCCCAGAGAACTAGTTCATGTTTAGTTCCTTTTTTCATGGGATGTCATGAAATGTTGTTCAGTTGTCACTAGTCTCTTACTTATTGATTGGAACTATTAGCATCTGATTTTGATCTTTTCACTGCAGCTAATTTGAGACGAGTATCCAGCTTTGAAGCACTTCAGTCTGCGACAAAGTATTATTCTTATCCTTGTCAATATCTTGTTTTAAATGCATAGTTGCATGTAGGCATGTAGCAGTTACTTCATTTTTTATGTGCTGCTTAATTTGATGGCAGTACTCGGGCATGGGCCTTTGACAGTCTCAATGTGATTGCCTGCTTGGTGCTTACTTGATATTTGTATCCCCTACTATCCCTAGAATGGGAACAGGAACTAAGTACATAACTTTGGAGCTTAAAGAAAGGACTTAAATTTTTGGTAGTATTGTATGTCCATATTAAGCATGTCCGAGGTCCTTCATTTTTCTATAGGAAGTTAAACCATTTATGTATACTTAATCGCTGATATCTGCTTTAGTTTTTGTTGAAGCTCTACTTCTTCCTTCAGTATATGCGCCTGATCTTTGTGCCATTTGCTGCTTTTACCTTTTCCAGCAAGCATAGGTTCGGTTCACTTGTAGACTCGAGTGATGAGTATGCCAAATGTTTAAAAGTATCCGGTCCATATGAAATGAAACAACTTGATAGTGTTGTTGAACTTATTTTATGCTGGTTTTCTATTTTATTGACCAGTGTAAATTTCGAACCCAATCAGAATCCAAACTTTCGCATTTGTAAATACATATTTTCTTACATTCAAATGTCACTCTTTGGGGGGTAGATCAATACGGTTTTGGGTATCTCCGTTCGAAATCTTAGCTCTTGTTATGGAGATCAAATTATTTTTCGCTTATAATGCAAGTATGCTGATTAAACAGATGGGTTAATGCTGTACTCACGTGTGGAGCATTTAATTTATACTCACTTTATTAAAAAGAAAATGATATTCATGATGTAGAACAAAAAGTCCCCCCCCCCCCCCCCCTGAAGTAGTAGTATAATCAGTCAATCACCATATTGTGGTTGGATTTTCCAATATATCTCTACTTAATTCTAGTGATTGAGGATGTGAATAACACAACTATCAGTCTATCTCATGGTATATTAGCACTCCGTAATCCGTACTATTAGTTAAATTCTTATTTGTTAGGATTACCTCCAAGTATATTTCTTTTAAATAGGATACCATTTCCATTCACAAGGATACTTGGACATTTGACAAGATTGCTATACTAAATACGCTTTCCTATTTTTTCCACAGGAGTCTGCCCTCAGGTTTTGTGAGATTAGACCAAGATATTTTAACACCACTCGCTGGGAAGAAACAATTGTATACATATGAGACCATGGACTTCTGGGAGCAAATCAAGACACCTGGGTAAGATGGATCCAAATAAATGTTAAATTGATTGGTATATTTCTTCTTCATGACATAACCAGTTATCAATTCTTGCAGAATGTCGCTGAAATGTTCTGGTCTCTATCTTCACCAATTTCGAGTTACCTCACCACATCTTTTATCGAGTGGTGATGGCACAAAGAGTGCAACCATAATTGGTGATGTATACATTCATCCCTCAGCTAAAACGCATCCCACAGCAAAGGTATTTTTGTTTAATTAGTAGTCTGATGCAAGAGCTTGCTTTAGTGCTTGCATTTTGAACTCTATACATGGTTTCTGTTGGATGACAACAGATTGGTCCAAATGTTTCAATCTCCGCAAATGCTCGTGTTGGAGCTGGTGCAAGGCTTATCAACTGTATTATTCTAGATGATGTTGAAATCAAGGTGATATATAAACATGTCGAAAATATGAAACGTAAATGTAATTCTATGTAGAAATTATTGACCTGTGATATTGATATTCCCAGGAAAATGCAGTTGTTATCCATTCGATTGTTGGATGGAAGTCATCAATTGGGAAATGGTCCCGAGTCCAGGTGAGTATAGGAAATATGTTGCTTCAAATGTTATATGGATAAATTTACCAAAGTTCATGTTTGAATAGCAGCTTGTGATAAATGCAAAAATCCGTCCATGAAATTCCTCTTATGGAGATCTTGTGTTAAATTCATACAAAGTACGAAGTATTAACATAACTTTCCATTAATTATTATGCACTTACCCGCTTGCGGCTGCTTGAGCTCAGCTGAGTTGAGCAGACTAAAGCTCAAATCGAAAAGCTTGTGAGCAAGCTTAAATTTCTTGTAACTATTGTATTTTCACATATTATACATTTTGACTTGCAGCTAATTGTCAAGATTGTAAGCACTACTTAGGAGGATCTTTAAAAGTTAGCAAAAACATGGAAATAAGAATGTTGTAACCTAAAAGAGTACATATTTGTTTTGTTATGATTCTCGAACTCAAAACAAAATCAAAGTTAAAACTGAAATATTTAAATTTGAGCTGGGTGCAAGTGTGATGAGCCGAGCTGCTCAACTCCCCCTAACTTGAAGACTTTAACAGTCCGTTTGGTAGCCGGCCATAAATGGTGTCAATGGGAATGAATTTGTATGTAAAATTATAAGGAAAATCAATATTCATTCTCATGTTAATGCTAATTCACTCAAAATTATTTCTTTTTCTTTATAAATTTTCATTACCATCCATTACCATTTGGCGAGTGGTATTAGATGGGAATGCAAATCTATGAAGAAAAACACCCAGCTTGAGACAAAATTCATTACCATTGATGTTGATTTCTTGCCAAGTAACACTAGGATTTATTCTCATTCCCACCATTTATTACCGGCTACCAAACAGGCCGTAAGTATACTTTTATATATGCGTTTAATATCTTCTGTTCGTGGTGGTTTTAACTTTTAAGAGTTCTGATGCTTCTTACCAGGGGGAAGGAGAGTACAATGCGAAACTTGGAATAACAATTCTTGGTACTTGAAACTCGCTCTTCTACAATGTGTATCTCTTTCATATGTCCTTCCTCGTCCTAATTGGTTGCTGGTTTTTTTCGTGCAGGGGAATCTGTAACTGTAGAAGATGAAGTGGTGGTAATCAAGAGCATTGTGCTTCCGAACAAGACTCTTAATGTTAGTGTTCAGGAGGAGATCATATTGTAGCCAAAATACCAATACCTTGCTTCTTTTTGTCAACTTATTAATATTGTCTCTCCATTCTGCCAATTTTACTGATATTTGATAGTCACTTTCTATAATTTTATTCTGTTTAGTGCATAGTTGTATATGAATTATACCAAGTATGTTCTTCCAAAGAGAATAATTCTGAATAAATAAGATATACCATTTGTTTCATCTGTTGCCTTTGTAAAGCTTTACCTATCGACTATCGCCCTATTGTATTTGTATGGCAACCACCAACAGAATAGAATTTCTATTGGTAATTTCTGGTTGTTAACAGATGCAGTTTCCTTTTATCAACCCTTTTGGCTGCAATTTCAAGGTAAGTCTTCCAAACGTTACTTGAACCTCTGTTAAAAGCGCGATTTTTGAGGAGTTCTTCCGTGATTAATCTGCAACGGTATGGCTAAAACAGGGCACCCAAAAGCTCACCCTTGATACCACAAGATCAAACACAATCCAACTATATTCAAGGTTGTAATTGCAATTGAGAAAACTTTTATGTCTGATTGTTTTGACTAAGAAAAGATTCAAGTTTAATTCAGAGTTATTTTGTAGTAACTCCAAGACATTCAGGTGTTGTTTGGTTGACATAAAAACACATGAGAAGTGTAACTTCCTAGAAAGTAGAAAATTACAGTGTTGTTTGTTTAGCGAAAACATAGGAAGTCACAAAATGGAGGAAGTTGCTTACTTGATGGGAAGCAACTTACTTTTCATGTTCAACCAAACAACATTTCCCACTTGAGAAATGTCATTACATGGAAAAACCTTCTTCATATAAAATTTTACTTTCCATGGTCAACCAAACAATACCTGACATGTTTGTTTCAGCGTTTTGTTTCCAAGTCATGCAAATGTGTGACACTGAATGGAACAGTTTTGACATGAAGCTAACATGAGTGCACTGCAATTCTCTTGTAACATTTCTTTTCGATTAGTATAATTTAGCTTTACACAATTTCGCTTCGAAAAATAGGACATTTCATAAAAAAAAGCTATTCTTTACGACATTGAAAGGCCAACACCTAGTTAGCCAAAACATGGGCATTGGATGGCTCATGGCAATGCATATCAATAATATACTCAAACAACCTCCTGGGAATTTGACAACAAATCCATCTACAATGTCGAGTTTTTTTTCCCATTCGTACATTTCTTTCTCCGTAAGCTACTAAGCTCTCCCTATTGTTATGCATGTGTAATGCATTGAGAAAATGCATCCAATAAAGCCATCTGCTGTCTTGTTCTGAACCTCTTGTGTGTTGAAAACAAGCAAACTCCCATTGTCGCGAATCAAGCTCTAAGTAATGAACATCATTTTGGAATTAGAAAAGGGTATCAGGAAACCTGTTCTAGTGACTTCCCAGCTACTTCTGAGTACCAAGATCTCCATGCTTCTGTATAATGATCGAAGAGATCTCTCAAAGCTGCAAATGTATCACGAATCCACTTAAATTAGAAGCAGAAAAATAAAACTCAACATTCCTAACAGAAGAATAAGAATAGTTCAAATTCTACCTTGATTCTGATACAAAGGACGGTAAACTGAGGCAAGACTTTCCAAGTCATGAACCCGCTTTGTGTTTTTCTGATCACCTGCTTTAGCCACAGTGACAGGAGCAAATGGACCATACTGGTAGCTTCTTGGTCGTGCATTCTGCTCAGTAGGGAATTCAACATTTTCCGTTTTCACATGCAGCTTGAGTGGTTTTCCTTCCTCTTCAGCTGGAAAAGCATCCTTGTTCCTTTTGAAACTTATGTTAGTAACATCAGTTCCGAATGTCCTTTTCTTAGTATCAATGGACATAGGTAAATTATACAGAGCCACCTCCTTTCTTTCACTCAATCCCAACCACCTGAAGGCTGGCTTCCGGGTCTCTGTTTGCTGAGTCTGTTGGCATTCAACAAAATACTTCAGAATCTCTATGTTTTAAACCACCAAATAATAAAAATTTCACCAAAACCTCACTCAAATGCCAATGTTTTATCATTTTGTCTCATTTCTAGCCATAAAGAATTCACAAGAGGCTTTCAACAAAATTCTTCAGAATGTTTATGTTTTAAACCACCGAATAATAAAATTTCACCAAAACCTCACTCAAACTACTAATAATATGATATAGAAAACCAAACGCCAATGTTTTAGCATTTTGTCTCATTTCCAGCCATAAAGAATTCACAAGAGGCTTTCTCAAAACAAAGACAATGTCTTTGCCAATTAACAACCATATCCTCATAAGAGCGACTATAGTCATACACTCATACATTACTAGTCAAAATATAGTCCAGAATAGTACAAAAAATATGCAAATAACTAATAAGAACAACACCTTGTAGAGTATATTTGCCAATGTAGTGTTTGTGTTTGTACCTTTTCAATAAGTTGCATGGAGGACAACACGTTGGCAATGTCATACAACCGTCTGACTTTAGCTGCATTATCTTATAACGAAGAGTTAGTTACTGATGATGTTAGCTGCAGAATTACAATGAATCTAAAAAGAATGCAGACTATAAAACCCTACTTCGCATTACAATAGAGTTGTGACCATCACCAAGTAGGATCTTTGCGGCTTCCTCCAAGGAGATAAGATCAACCTAAAATCAGAAGCATCGCAAATAAGTTTCAAGGGAAAGAATGAAATTTATCGAGTACAAGAATATGACTTCTACAGATCCTTACATTTGAGCATATGAACAGCTTGACAAAGTTCTGTGTCAGAAGTCCCAACGACTTTTCCCTTCTATTGTCTGCAAAATATCATATATGTTATAAATTACCCTGCTTTAATGTGAAACATGGATCCCTAGTTCACAATATGTATAAATGGAGATTATTTCCATGTACCTTACTAGTTACTATGAAACATAAAGAACAGCACAAGAACAATTAACTGTGAAAAAATACAGCTAGAAGCAAACAAGTTACCAGGTTTCGAATTAACGTTGCTGTTTGGTAATTCTGGCTGGCTTCCAGTATCAGGATTAGAATTTTCATCCTCTTCATCATCAAAAACATGAAACTACAAAACAAGTAACATTAATTACTATTAGCTATTTGTTATGAACACCTACGAACTCACATAAAAATAAGATCAAACTCTAATATAACTCACCTTCATTTTGCCACTTCCACTAGCCGAACCAAAATTCTCCCTCAAACCCTCTTCCTAATAATAGAATACAAGAACAAAACATCGATAAGCATTAAATATTACACGCTCTTTTCGGGTTTTCAAAGATGATCACTAGAATTAAATGTTAGGTTTTTGTTACCTTTAGCGCGGCAAGAGCCTTGGGAATTCCTTTAAAACCCTTCCAAGTATACTGATTTTTCGCCTTCCTTGCTAGGACCTAAATCCAATTAACACCCATCAATGATAATGAGGTAAAAACACACTCAAGACGCTTAATTTTTAACTACTTACTGGAAGAAAAAAAACAAAAAGATGATATATTTCTTTTATAATTAGACAAAATGGCATTAATTAAGACAAATATCTATACCAAAAAATATAATTCTATAGGTGGATGCCAATTATCTTAGCAAATTTCGTCTATAATAATACCTTAAAAAATCCCTTACACCGACTGTTTCTCAGTGTCACTATGGCAAACGAGAGCTAATACAAGTCATCAAAACGCTGAAAAGATTGAATAATGTAAACAGGAAAGAGACAATTTCACATATTCTAATTTGGGCCACGAAAATACGCGAAATCATTTAAGAAAATCAATCTTACCCCAACACTTTCTAAGACATTGACAATATCATAGATCCGGCGTCTCTCAACTCCTGCCAAACCCCCAAAAAAAAATCATAAATCGTTGAAATTTTGAGAAAATTGAAATATAAAAAGGGAAAATACGAATTTATCAGATCTACTTTACCTAATTTACTGGCAGCATCATCCAGTCCAATAGACTCAACACCATCTCTATCATACAAGTTCAAGAACCTGCAAATTAGACCATCCCAAAATCACAAAAGGTTAAGCTCGATTGAAATGGAAGTAGTATTAGAAAAAAAATTAAAAAAAAAAAACTAATTGGAAAAACAAAAACCAGAAGAAAAAAATTTGAAGAAAACTCAGAAGAGAGGTAAGAAAAAGTACTTGGAACACAAAAGCCCCAATGATTTCTGCTTCCTACTATATTTACGGCGCATGTCTTCAGAACCTTCTGGAGCTGATGATGGTGGTGACGCCGCCATGGATAGAGTTCAAAATTTTCTCTCTCCTCCCCTCGCTACAACGGAGCAAACCCAGAAAAATTAAAGAACAACCCAGAAAAATTGAAGGAAAATTAGAGCAACCCAGATAAAGAGGTGAGAGAGAAAATGGAATCAGAGGACCGTTGAAATTAGGGATTGGCGGGGTGAGAAGGAGAGAAGCAGATTTGGGGAAGAAATGAGAAAAAGGTCATTATTAAAGAACAGTGATTTGGGTTAATTTTTATTTTTATTTTTATTTTTTTGGAAGGGTTAAATTTGAAAACTTCAAAATAAGCGGGAATTTGAATTACTTTGTGGCGGCCGCGGCTTCAACCTTGTGGATTTTGTTTGTAATGTCTTTTGTACCCTTGTGTGTGTTTGGGTTTTAGCCTGTTGGAGGGTTGGATGAGGGTGTTTTGGTCATTTTCAATGGGAGGGATTAATTTCTTTTTTTGAATTATGGATGTTTATTAATGTTTGTTTTGAATGATGTTGTGGTCACGTGGCTGTCTGGCAGAGGACACGAGAGGGTTTTTTGGGAATATTTTTTTGCTTTTCCCGCTTTTGTTTCAAAATTGTGAATGTTTAGGGAGGGATTATTTGAAATAAGAGATCAATTAGTAATAAGGATGTTGCATCCTTCCATATTAATTGTGCAATTAATTTAAACTTACTTTTTAAAATCTTTTTTTAATGAATGCAGTACGGAGTACTACTTAAAATTTATACGTACATGGTAGCTCATTTGAAACCTTGATTTTCTCTCACTCTAGTCTCTTCCCATGTATTGTTTGAGAGAGAAAAAGTTATTGTATGATTTAATGTGTCATACAAGTGTTGAAATAAAAAATTATTGATGTACGTTGTATTTTATATGATTAGTATAGTGACTAGTGAAAATTAATAGCATATAGTTTGATACTTTTATGTCGTTATAGTGATTTTAGACGAGGATGGTGGGAGATTTGAATCTGAGAGTGCTCAATACCTTAATCATCACATATTACAGGTGCATTAGACAAGCCATATTACCACTTAAAATGTGTATAAATGGATCACCATATAGGTTGTTATTTATCATCTAGGTTGACATTCATGCAATTGAGATTTGCAAATTTGTTAAACCTCGTTATTTCAATGATCTTCTTCCCCTTCTCAACACGTCACGTAAATCTATTGTCTTACTCTTACAGTCTTACTACATGAAGTGTACCACTTTAGCAATAATAATACTAGAGGCAAAGGTTTTATCTCAAATGTATAAACATCGAACCATTTGCCAAGTTCAGCATTAACATCAACTACTTGATTTACGTCAAATTAAAAACATCTCGTACCATACTCGAAAGTAATCAAAGAAAAAAGATATACGTCTATTGTAATGTAGGCTATGTATGTAACTCTTTTAATCACACTCATAATCAACTACGGCTTCATAATTAAGTGTTGCGTTTAATTTCATTGAAGAAAATAACTCTATTAAAGGCGTAATGTGGTGTACTCGATTGCTAACAAATAAAATATATGTTTTTTTTACTAAATAAAATGAAGGTATTCTACTGAATCACCACATATTCACATAACACAAGTTAGCCATCTCAAGCATTTTGTAGGTCATCGTTTAAGTCACTCTTAAATATTTCGCAGTTGTTGTAACTCAACCATGTGCGTGATCTTCAAGTCATAATGCGAGTTTCTCAATTCCAATCAACTCGATCAATCAATTGATGTTGGTTAATAAAATATTACAATGTCCCTTAACGATATCGATCATTACTAATTATTTTCAAAATTATGAAAGAAAAGACATATAAATACCATAACTCGTCATATCATTGCTTCTATACTTTATTTTTAAAATAGTTATTTGCAAAAAAAAAAAAAATTACAATGCATTCGATATGTACACAACTAAAAATGTCCTTAATTACAAAATTTCAATGCCGAAAGATATAAGTTCGTATACTTGGGAGTTGGGACCATTCCCTTTAATTTCGAGTGGTACATTATAAATTATGCTGAACTTTAGGTTTTTTTACATACTTTAACATTAATGCTATAAATTTAACAACAAAGTCGTTGTAGTATAGTGGTAAGTATTCCCGCCTGTCACGCGGGTGACCCGGGTTCGATCCCCGGCAACGGCGTTTTTAATTTTTGCATCAAAAACTTGGTATTTCACATAACGCATGTTCTCCGTAAGATCGTAGTTTAACTAGTGAAATTAATGGTTTATACTTTATACTCAGTATATAATTTTTTTGTGAGAGGGAATAAGGAGGGCATTTTATTAAGTTGAGTAGGTTTTCGTCAAAGTAAAATTGCTTTGGGGAAACAAGCTAATACAAACATATTCAACGTTCGACTTTGACGTCAAAGTGAGTTATTGCCTACTATACGAAATTTTAAAGAATTCAAAATACAAGCTATCTTTTTCTATATATCATCATATATTAGATGAATAAGTTATAGTCAGTATATTTTAGGATAAATTATTTTTTACCACCTATAAAAATCGAAAAATTGTTTTTACCACCTAAAAAACTAAAACTTGTATTTTACCACCTAAAAAAGAATTAAAACTTGTTTTTTACCACCTAAAAACAAAAACAAAAAAGTAGATGCAACCTTTATGTGTGGCTAACTAATTCAATTTCTCTCCAATTTTTTACACTCCTTTTATGAATTTCTTTAACTCTTTCACCCTTCTCTCTTTATTTTCATTAAAATTTGTTAATTTTATGGATTAATGACGGTGAAAAATTATGTGAATTCATGGAAAATAAGAAAGCGGGGGAAGAGAAGAAAGTTAATTACATGAAATAGTGGAAGAAAAGAACATATATGAAATATTACCGTTATTGTGCCCCCCACACAGGGGCGGTGCCAGTAAGGGTTCAGTGGGTTCAACTGAACCCTTACTGGACAGGAAAGAAATATATATTATCAGCCGCTGAAATTTAACATAATAAACCAGGTAGCACAGTGGTTTTGAGATTTGCAACCTGCAGCAAAGACTAGGGTTCGAAACCCTTGTAGTGGCTATTGTGATTATTTTTTTTATTTATGTTTCCTTTCCTCCTCTTTTTATTTGTTTTTCTTTTACACTTGAAACAAAAAACCTCTCCACTAATTTTCTTAGTTTACTAAGTACTTTTTGCAAATTTATTCAATTAAAGTATTGAACTATATGTGTTTGAATTCATAAATTTAAAGAGTTGGGGTTTGAAACTTTGAATATTTTGGTGTAAAAAATTGCTAACTTGGAATTAAAATTGAAATTTATGATTTTGAATAGATTGACCTGAGATGAAGGGTTTAGATTAAGATTCTTTAGGAAAGATCGTATGTTAAAGTTTCAAAAAATCTAATTCAAGACCACTTGAACCACCTTCAATGAACATCCAACACCCCAAATTGAACCTCCAACACCTCAAAATGAACCTCTAATACAAGAAAATGAAAACTCGTAGAGTTCGATTATAGTTCTTTTAGTATTGTTGTAATAGAACAAGTGTACCATCAAATTGTTAGTTGTAAAATAAATTTTGAATTATAATGTTTGATTTTATTAGGCGCACGTTTGAAAATTCCGAACCCTTATGCATAAAATCCTGGCACCGCCACTGCCCCCACATAACATTTCCATCTATTTTCCCATTTTTCAGGTGGTAAAAAAAAATTTAAAAAAATTTAAGTGGTAAAATACAAGTTTTAGTTTTTTAGGTGGTAAAAAATAATTTTTCGATTTTTGTAGGTGGTAAAAAATAATTTATCCTATATTTTAATGTAATTTTTTTCATTAGAGTCGGAAACACGTATTTAAAATAGGTTTATAACAAAGACGAAAAGGAATGTCTCTATTTATTAACGACAATAATACAAATACATATAAATTCTTGGCTTAAGAGAAATTAGAAATCAAACTTCATCCTAATCCAAGAAATACCACTCAAAGAGACATTACAAAGTACGGAGTAGAGCTGATCATGGACGGGACAACCCGCTAGGCCCGGCCCACCCGGTCCGCTAAAAAAGCGGGCTCGGACAACATTTTATAAAAAAAAATAAAATTTGGGAGGGCCAAGCCCGGCCCGTTTAAGATAACGGGCGGATAACGGCAACAAAAAAATTTACCGGGCCAGCCCGCCAGGCCCGTTAAAAAAGACGAGTGATTTTTTTTTAAAAAAAAATGTAGAGAATTAGAGATTCTGGATTACAAGGATCTCTATAGTTAATTTTTTTTTTTTCTTTGTTTAACTATTCCTCATCAAACCAAAACACCTAAACCCTAGACCACTCTCATTTCCCAGCCAAAAAGGAAAAAAGCCGCCACTCTCTTAGTCTCTTCATCTTCTCTCTCTTTCCTAGCTCTCAATTTTCTACCTCAATATCAAACTTTGTGGGATTTGTTTTTGGGAGATTCTCTACAATCTTCATCTTTATACTTCAATTTCTACGGTAAGTTCAGTTATATTAAACTAATATAGTTATTTTATCTATGTTTTCTTTGATCTTAGGCCTTTTCATCACAAAGTGTTAGAGAATCTACTAATGCAAGGATATGTTGGTTGAGTGACTCGTTTCTAGATAATGTCTTATTGTTAACTTAGGAAAACTTTCTTGTGTAATGGATTGTAAGTTGTAGCTGATTAAACTAATTGAGCTAATGAGAGTCTTTCCTTTGTAAATTTGTCTTGATAACTTATTGTCTGATTTGTATTAATATAATATCTGAACTTTGTGTTTTGGACTTTCTCAAAGCATATTTCAAAGTTGTAATAAGGATGCAGGTAATGTCATGGAAATTGTTTTAAATTACACGACGCAGGTATCATTTAAATGGTTAGAAAATAGAAATTTTGTATTTTTAAAAAGCCCGTTAGCCTGTGGACAGCCCGGCCCTTTTACAGGACGGGTAGCGGCACCATTTTTTAGCCCGCAAACAGGGCCGGGCTTTACCTCAGCAGGCCCGTTGGACAAAATTTTGGAGCATGGCCCGGCCCGTGTCCGGTCCAAGCCCGCAAATGATCAGCTCTAGTACGGAGTACATATCAAAGGTTGGCCGTGAAGGTGATGATCGGTCACATATATAAGGACCAGAGCGGGCCAGGCCGGACCGGGATTTTTACTGGCATACGAATTTCCTTATTATAGGATGAGGAAAACCAATCGCTAACTGCTGTACCCGGGTACATCCAGCTCTGGCTGTACCCCCCAAAAACGACACGCTCATATTGTTTGTTCATTCTTGTCGACTGTTTGTTCTTTTTTATTGTACTGTTTGTTCATTCTTATTGTACTGTTTGTTCTTTCTTGTTGTACTGTTTGTTCTTTCATGTTGTTTTTTAAATTCATCATCAAATTTTCATAATTGTCGTATTTTTTGTTCTTTCTTCTGGAAATTTATGTTCTTTTTTATATTGTTTGTTCTTTCTTGTTTATTTGTTTGTTTATAATAATCATATGGTTAATGTTCATAATTAAACTCTTCATTAATCTTTTATTCTTTCTTTTTGTATTGTTTGTTCTTTGAATTTTATGTTCTTTTTTATATTGTTTGTTCTTTCTTGTTTATTTGTTTGTTTATAATAATCATATGGTACGTTAATATTCATAATTAAACTCTTCATTAATCTTTTACTCTTTCTTCTTGTATTGTTTGTTCTTTCTTGTTGTACTGTTTATTCTTTCTTGTTGTTTTTTAAATTCATTCATCAAACTTATTGTTGTATTGTTTGTTCTTTCATGTTGGCTTTAAAATTCATCATAAAATTGTTCATAATTGTTGTATTGTTTGTTCTTTTTTCTGGAATTTTATGTTCTTTTTTATATTGTTTGTTCTTTTTTGTTGAATTTTTTTTTTTTCTTGTTTATTTGTTTGTTCACAATAAATATATGGTTAATGTTCATAATGAAATTTTTCACTTCATTGGTCTTTTATGTTTTTACAAGCGCCTATATTGTTTATTTTCAAATAAATAAATAAATGTTCATATTCGAAATAGTAAATGTTCATTCCAAATAAATAAATAAATGTTCAATTCCGAAATAGTAAATGTTCATTTCCGAAATAGTAAATGTTCATTTTTGTAGTTTATTTCCAAATAAATAAATAAATGTTCATTTCCAAAATAGTAAATGTTCATTCCAAATAAATAAATAAATGTTCATTTTCGAAATATTAAATGTTCATTTTTGTACCAGTATATTAATGTTCATTTTAAACAACACAAAACGACATCGTTTTGGATGGGGGTACAGCCAGCTTTGGCTGTACCCGGGTATAGCCAAAAATTTGCGGAGGACAACAAAAGCCAGAGCAACATTGATCTGGAGGTCCAACAATCGAACATATGTTTCCTGATGGAAGGCACTTCTTACTCAATGAAGCCAATGCTTTCAGTTCAGCCTCCAGGAGCTCCTCAGTCATTATTGTACCAGTGATGCTTGGTTGAAATTTCGCATCTATCACTGCTGAAAAATCAAATTAAACAGGAAAGGTTTTGTTAGAATCTGATCGTAAAATTGTAAGATTCTGCGGATCCAATTGCAATAGAGAAGGGCCTAAAAGGTACAAGGAGGAAAACCAGAACTTATAGTCCCGCAACCTTTCCAAAATCTTCACTTTAGCGACTTCAGCGGAAAGGGGATTTCGTGATAAAAATTTATAAAAGGTTTACTTTTCCCGTATTTGTTCCCTCTCTTTTTCGAAAAGGGATGATTTGCATTGATGACAAGTGTTGGGAGTTGTATTGTGTCGTGGAGATCGTGGGTTGAGGAAGTTGATGCGCCCCTTTTCTTTTCTATAAATACGGGGTGCATTGCTCTTTTCGAACTTTTTACTCCTTCTTTCAAACCCATTCTCTCTCTAAATTCCGGCGATCGCAGTGCAATTTGTTTCTTCAGATCTACGAAATTCGGCCAACTTTAGACTTCGGGAACTTGTGTTGTTCGTTTTATCGGCGAATTCCGCTTCGGAAAAAGGTAATTTGTTTTTGAATTCTCCTCTTTTTCTTCGTTTTTCCTTCTACCCCTCAATCTCAACCCTAGACCGAGAATTCGCGGCCATGGCAAAGAATAGGGGCAAAAGCAAGTTCGTCGTTGGCTCCTCTAGTGAAAGGGAGAACGTGCCTTCGGGAAGGTTACCGAAAACTTCGAGGGGTCGGCCTTCGGAGAGGCCGGTGGAGAGGCGTTCGACTGGTTGGGATGCTTCCAAAGATGATGTTGTTGGCGGGTCTAGCGTGTCTGAACGCGCAACTTCTGGTAAGAAAGCTGGTTCTTCGGGTGTGCGCCGCTCTTACCCTGAGTTTCCAGTTCATTGGACTGAAGCTGATCCGCAGGGCAAGTATGCCCCGATTCTGCATGAGACCACTAAGATCGATGGTCCTTTGGAAAAATCGGTCAGTGGTGACTGGTTGGTGGAGGCGAAGCTGGGGAATTACCATTGGAGGGCCGAAGAGTTATACGGAATCCAGCACGCCTTGGGGTACTGGTGCGAGCTTCCCGACCAGGAGCGTCCTCGGGTGACTCATCCGCCGAGGGGGTTCATCTCTGTGTATACTCATCATTTGGAGAACGGTCTCCGCTTTCCTTTGGATCCCTTCATTTCCGAGCTCCTGGTGTCGTACAACATCAGTTTGGCCCAACTTACCCCCAAATCTATGAGGCACATCATCGGATTTAGATGGGTGTGCGATTTTATTAACTTTCCCTGTTCTGTTGCCGTGTTTCGGGATCTGCACGATCTGTCTTTCAACCACGCTTCCAAGGGGGATGGGTATGGTTGGTGGACCATCATCAACAAAAGGTCCCGAAGGAAGGGGGAGCCGAACTACATTACGGCCTACCCTTACCTCAGCTCTGATCATAATTGGAAGACGGAGTGGTTGTTCGTTCGTGTGCCGACAGATCCGAAGCATCCGCATTTTTACCGCCCTCCGAAGTGGTTTGTGACTCCTGATCCTGATATGCGAAGCGTGGCTGCTCCGGATCGGAACCATCACCACTACGTGGATCTCCTCCAGTGGTTTTTGGCTCGGGAGGACAACTACAAACTGCCGTCCAACTGGCTCCCGAACCTCAACTATATCCTGCGGGAGGACATTCTTGCTGTTGCCGGTCTCAGCAGGATTTTTGACAGGGGTAGGTGTCTTTCGGCTGGGACCGTGCTTTAGTAAGTTTGTCTTCCTCCTTTTTGTCTCGTTTTATTGACTTTGTTTTGTGCTTTGTTTCTGCAGAGTACGGCTTTAGCTGCGTTGATCCTGTGGTCTTGGGCATTTCTTTGGATCTGAAGACCATTCACGACTCGGCTCCTGATTACAAGTTCGGAAAAGAGAATCCTCGTAATCCTCGCTTGAAGGATTACGTGTTGTCTCCGTCGGGTGTCGCTCGGATATCTGAAGTTCGAGCTGATCCGTGGGATTCTGCCTCTTCTCCCGAAGCTGTTCCAGTGAAGGTCGTGCTCCCTGATTTGAGGACAACCTCGGATCCGGTGAGTGTTTTTATATCTCGAAGTCTTTTGTTTCTCTTTCTTTCTGGTTGGCCGTCGGCTAACGTCTTGGTCCTGGACCATCTTTTTAGGGTCCTGGGATTGACGCTGTGCCGCGTGCCGTTCCTTCGGTTTCATCTCCGGCTCGGATAGATATCTCTTTATCTAGGAACCGGGTACTTCACGGTTTTATCTTTATTCCTTCCTTTGTCTTCTTTTACATTTATTGACCCTTGGTCTCCTCTGTTTAGGATCAGCGCAAAAGGAAGGGCATCACTCTTTTGAGGCCTTCTGCGCATCCGAAGAAAGCGAAAGCTTCTCAGTCTTCGGAGAAGGTATTTGTTCTGACTTGGAGCTCTTTTTTTTGTAGTCCGTTCTCTCCTTTTCTGAAACTGACCTTTGAGCGTTTGCCCTGTAGGAAGCGGTTTCGGAAGTCATGCCTCCTCCCAAGAATCTCCTTCACTTCATGCCCTTGCCAGGGCAGAAGTTGAAGAGTGTGGTGGTTGCGGAACTGCCGCCCGTGGACCAACCGTTGGCTGAGGAAGATACCATCCCCTCTCCGCTGAAGCCGTCTGCTGCTTTAGGGATCGAGATCCAGGATATAACCAAGGTGATGGAGGCGATTGAAGCCGACCTTGTTCCTGGCTCGGATGTCCCTATTGTGGCCGAGCAGAAGGAGGAATCTGCTGACGTTTCTCTCGAAAGGGAGAAAAGTGCAGATAAGGAGATGGTGGATCTCACCGAAGCTCACATGGAGGTTCCCGAAGCTGAGAAGGAGGTCCCTTCTGCTGAGGAGGAGCAACCCGAACAGGGTCTGACGAGGAAGAGGCGCCACTCGACCTTGGGCTCTACTTCGACCTCGGCCCTGGATAGACTGATCCACGCTGACCCTTGCTCGGATGTTCCGCTGAAAAGGATCCCCGAGGAGGTAAGGGAGGCGATGGCTCTCTATGCTAGAGCTCCGGTTTTGGGGGAGAACCCCATGGCTCATGTGGGATCTTTGGTGGGACCCGAAGCTGCACGGGAGAATCTTCTTCGGGCCAACCCGCAGTGGAGGGTTCCTGGAGCTGAGGAGAGGAACCCAGCTATGATGGCTCAATACTATCTGAATGAGGTAAGTGTTGGATTTTCAATTTTTTGAGTTTCGTTTGTTCTTTCTCATCTACTTTTCCTCATCTTTTTCTTCTTTCCCTAGGCTGTTTTCTGGTCCTCGTTCGCTTCCGAGTGTAGCTCGGTTGAGGAGAGACAACTGAGGAGATATCAGGAGGCTTATGCTCGTGATATCCCTATTTTGGACCAGAATGCTGGGCAGCTCTTCGCCGAGCTGGTGGAGGTCAAGCAACTGTACCTTCAGTACAGTCGTGAGGCTAGGGAGTCGGCTGAGCGGATCGGGGCCGAAGTTGGGAAGCTCACTTTCCAAGTCGAGGAGGATGCTGAAAAGATAGCTTCCTTCGACAAGGAGAGGAAAGAAATGGCCGCCAAGTTTGCGAGCGAACTTGAAAAAAAAGACAGTCTTCTCAAGGAGATGACGTCTAAATTTGAGGCGGCCATTAAGTAGAGCCAGGAAGCGGAGGTGAGGCTTCAGCAGTTTATCAAGCATCGGGAGATTGTTCAGAATCAAGCTGACAAGGTGCCCGTTCTCCAGCTGAAGATCCGAGAGAAGGATGCGGCCATCCGGAAGTTGGAGCAAGAGAGAGTTGACCTCTACACTGCTGATCAGTGTAGAGAGCAATACTGGAATGGCATCCTGGGCGCTCGGCGCATGTTTGCGAAGCACATGCCTCATTTCCCTTGGAATGAGAAGGTTCCGCTCTGGATGAGGGCCCAGGATCACTTGGTGGAGTGCCAGGCCGATCGAGACGAAGCTGAAGCTGAACGTCAAGCTGCTCTTGCAGAGGCTCGGGCCCAGAAGGCGTCTTCCGAAGGTGACACTACTGCTGGGGGTTCTTCGAAGGACGCTCCCCTAGGGGCTGCTCCCGAGACCCCCAAGAGTTAGGGATTCGGGCAGTCGTCTTCTTCAGAGTCGGTCGGTTCCAGTTGAGGACTTCCGAACATGTGCTTGCCTTTCCCCCCTTTTGCCTCGGCGCTGCGTTGTACTCATTTCTTTTTGTTTTCTTTAGTACTTCGGTAGGCCGGTATTGTCTGTTGATGGCTGCCGATTTTAACTGTTTCATTTTGTTTTCAATTTTTGAGGCTTTCAATGTATTTGTACTCCCCCCAAATATTGAATAAAAAATGAATGTTTGTTATTTGGCTGCTTCTTTTCAACTTGTACTTTCGCAATTTTAGGTCCTTAAATCCGTAGATTTCTCGAGCTCCTCTTTCTGTAGACTTGCTAAAAACCTTTTGATCTTGCGAGCTCTTTAAATCCGTAGATCTGTTAAGAGACTTTTTAACTTTGCGAGTTCTTCAAATCCGTAGATCTGCTAAGAGACTCTTTGATTTTGTGAGTTCTTCAAATCCGTAGATCTGCTAAGAGACTCTTTAGTTTTGCGAGTTCTTCAAATCCGTAGATCTGCTAAGAGACTCTTTAGTTTTGCGAGTTCTTCAAATCCGTAGATCTGCTAAGAGACTCTTTAGTTTCCAGACTCTTCAAATCCGTCGATCTGCTCAGAGGTTTGGATTGTTCTTCCGATCCCTTGTGGTTCGGAAACCTGGGCAAGAGATCGCTAGTCTGCCTCTTAGTTATGCCTTCGGCGATCCGTGGATCTGAGCCGGAGTTTTATAACTTGATTCGAGCGACTGTTTGTTGCGAACAAATTTTATTAGGGTACCGCGAATCCGAGGATTCTGGACGGTTCTCTGAAGTGTATGATTTGGTCATTTCTTGCATTTTATCAAGGAATGGGCAAAGTCAATCCTGTTTTTAGTCTCGGATTGATCAGATCCGAGGCTGCATGTATATATAAAGGGACAATAAATATAGAGATAAGTTTAATGAAACTCATGGTGCCAATGGCTTTCCTCTTCTCATTAAACAACTTACTTGGTTTACAGACAGAGATCATACAAAGTATTTCTTGAGAACATCGGTATTCCAATGGTTCTTCAAAATTGTTCCATCTAACTGTTTCAGCATAAACGTGCCTGGCCTTTTTTCGGAATGGATGATGTATGGTCCTTCCCAAGTGGCTGAGAGTTTGCCATGGATCCGTCCTTTCTGAACCGAGGCGGCGTTTCTGAGTACTAGATCACCGACTTTTAGGGGTCTGGCGTTGACTCTTCGGTTGTAATGCTTGTTGACCCTCTGCAAATAGGCTGCGTTGAGTGTCCTTGCATCGTTCCGAGCTTCGTCCAGTAGATCGAGAGCTTCGGATAGAAGTTGGTTGTTGCTTTTTCCTTGGAGCCCATCATACCTGTTGTATGCCTGGATCCTCAGGCTTTCTGTTCCGATTTCCACAGGGATTACAGCTTCGGATCCGTATACAAGGTGGAACGGTGTTTGCCCGGTAGCTTCTTTCTCAGTGGTCCGAAGGGACCATAGCGTTCCGGGTAGCTCTTCTAACCATTTGTTTTTGTCATCCTCGACTCTTTTCTTGAGTGCATTGAGGATGAGTTTGTTAGCAGCTTCGGCTTGTCCGTTGCTTTGTGGGTGACAGACTGCCGAGTAAGCTAGGTGTATGCCGAACTGTTTGCACCACTTTTTCAACGGGGTGTTGTCGAACTGTTTCCCGTGGTCGAAGACCATCAGTCTTGGTATGCCGAACCTTGTGATGATGTTCTGCCATATGAACTTGCGGACCTGAGGTTCGGTGATGGAGGAGACAGCTTCGGCTTCGATCCATTTGCTAAAATAGTCGACTCCTACAATCAACCACTTCTTCTGGTTCGTCGCTGAGGGGAAGGGACCAATGATGTCTAACCCCCACTGTGCGAATGGTAAGGGATACAGTGTTGATTGTAGGGTTTGAGCTGGTTGATGGATGGCTGGTGCGAACTTTTGGCATTTCTCGCATTTCCTTGCCATCTGCTTTGCCTCGGAAACCATAGTGGGCCACCAGTACCCAGCCCGAAGGGCTTTATGTGCCAATGTCCTACCTCCGACGTGATTTCCGCATATCCCGAGGTGGATTTCCCTTAGGATGTAGTCAGCGTCTGTTGGACCCACACATTTCAGCAGCGGAGCAGAGAATGATTTCCTCATGAGTTCTCCTTCGGCGCTGATGATGAACCATTTGTTGAATCTTTTCAGTTTTCTCGCTTGCAGCTTATCTTCGGGAAGTTCTCCCCTTTCTTTGTATGCAACTACTGCGTCCATCCAGCTGGGTTCGGTACGTAAGCTGCATACTGTGGTGGGTAGCAAGTCAATGCTTCTCTCTTGGTGAACTTCCACGTGGACCGACCTGTTTAGGTCGATGAGTGTTGAGCTTGCGAGTTTTGACAGTGCGTCTGCTTGCGTGTTTTGTCCTCGGGGGATGAGGATGACTTCAAAGGATCTTAACTTTGACGTTAAGGATTTAATTTTTTCTAAATAGGCTGTCATGCTGGGCCATTTGGCCTCATACTCCCCTCGGATCTGGTTGGCTACAAGCTGGGAATCAGTTTTGAGGCAAACATGCTCGGCCTCCAGGGATAAGCAAAGCTCTATTCCTGCGATTGCGGCCTCATATTCGGCCTCGTTGTTAGTTGCTTTGAAGCCGAACTTCAATGCATACTCTATGCTTTTCCCCGTCGGGGGGATTAATACAACTCCTGCTCCTGAGCCGTTTATTGTGGAAGATCCGTCAGTGAAGACCTCCCAAGTGCTTTTCGTATCATCCAGCATTTCCTGGTATGAGCACTCGGCCAAGAAGTCTGCCAATGCTTGTGCTTTGATTGCTGTCCTCGGCTGATATTTGATGCCGAACTCTGATAGTTCGAAGGCCCAGGCAGCCAATCTTCCTGACCTCTCTATTTTGTCGAGTACTTTCTCGAGCGGTTGGTCAGTTAGTACTGTGATCTGGTGGGAGTCGAAGTATGGCCTCAGTTTTCGTGCAGCTACCACTACTGCATACGCGACTTTCTCGATGAGCGGGTACCGGGTTTCGGCCCCTGTGAGTGTTCGGCTGGTGAAGTAGATTGGCTGTTGCTTCTTTTCTTCTTCCCGAAGAAGCACTGCGCTGACGGTTCCAGGGCTAACTGCGACATATAGGTACAGGGTTTCCCCCTCCTTTGGTCTGGCCAGTGTCGGCAGTTGAGCTAGGTGGGCTCTGAGTTGCTGAAAAGCTTCTTTTTGCTCCTGTTCCCATATCAGTTCGGGATCCACTTTCCTCGGGACCCCCTTTTTCTTGACTGGTTCTGCTTCTCCTCCGGGGAGGTTCTTTGGTTTCAGTGCTTTGAAGAAGGGGGCTCCCTTGTCCGAGGCTTTTGATATGAACCTTGTTAGTGCGGCTAACCTGCCGGTTAGCCTCTGCACATCTCTCTTGGTCTTCGGCTCGGGTAAATCCAATGCCGCTTGGACTTTGTCTGGGTTCGCATCAATTCCTCTTTCGCTCACCATGAATCCGAGGAACTTCCCGGACTTCACCCCGAAGACGCATTTTTTTGGGTTCAGCTTCATGCTGTATTTCCTCAGATTTCCGAAGGTCTCTGCCAAGTCTTTGACATGGTCTTCCTCCTTGATGCTTTTTACGATGGAGTCATCCACGTAGACCTCCACATTCCTCCCTTTCTGGTCGGCGAAGACGTGGTCAACTAACCTCTGGTAGGTGGCTCCGGCATTTTTCAAGCCGAAAGGCATCATTTTGTAGTTGAACACTCCTGCGCTTGTGATGAACGCTGTCTTTGCCCTGTCATCGGGGTGCATGAATACTTGGTGGTAGCCTGAAAAGGCATCCATGAAGCTGAGCAGTGCATGGCCGCTGGTGGAGTCAACCAATTGATCTATCCTTGGCAGGGGATAGCAGTCTTTGGGGCAGGCTCGGTTCAGATCTGTGAAATCTACGCACATCCGCCATGAGCCGTTCGCTTTTTTGACCATCACTACGTTGGCCAGCCACTTCGGATACATGCATGGTTCGATGAATTCGGCCTCTTGCAACTTTTTTACCTCCTCGGCGATGGCTTTGTTTTTCTCCGAGGAGTAATTTCTCTTTTTTTGCTTGATTGGCCGAGCTTCAGCGTTGACGTCCAGCTTGTGACAAATCAGCTTCGGATTTATCCCTGGCATATCTGCTGCTGACCATGCAAAGATGTCTTTGTGATCCCTGAGTAGTCGGATCAAATCGATTCGGAGCCCCGAGCTTAGGCCCTTGCCTATTCGGACGCTCCTGTCTGAATTATCTTCGAGGAAGATATCCTCCATTTCTTGATTTGGCTCAGGAGACAGGGTTTCGGGGCGAGCATCAACTTCTGCGGGAGATAGGCTGCTCGTGCTTGCTCTTCTCCTTTTAGCCTCGCTTTCCTCTCCCGTGGCTCCTTTTTCTTCCTCGGGGCCGTCCCCTAGTTTGGGTTTTCGGACAGCAGTGTGGCAGGTTCTTCTCGCCACTTCTTGATCACCTCTGATTCGTTCGGCGAATCCTGCATCTGAGACGTATATCATCAGCTGATGGTATGTGGAGGGGACTGCTTGCATCTTGTGAATCATGGTTCTTCCCATGATTACGTTGTATACGGAGTCGTAGTCCATCACCAGAAATTCGTCCCGAAGGGTTTTTGCTGCCTGGCCTTCTCCCACTGTGACTGGCAGGGTGATCTTTCCTCGAGGGATAGCTGCGGATCCGTTGAATCCGATCAGAGGGTAACTGACTTTCGTCAGTGCTTCCTCTGGTTCTTCGAGGATCAGCTGCTCGAAGCAGTTTCTGAAGATGATATTGACGGCACTTCCTCCGTCGACTAGCACTCGATGCACGTTGTGGTTATTGAGGTCCATGGAAATGACTAGAGGATCGTCATGTTTGTACTGGACTCCGAAACAATCATCAGCAGTGAAGGTCATGTTCGGGGGGTGTGGCTGGTTGTCTCCCACCGCGCTGAAGTTGACCCGATGGGAGAGGGCTCTTAGGTGTTTCTTGCTGGCCTGGCCAGACTTCTGCCCCCCGAACACCACCAGGATGTCGTTTTTCTTGTGTCCTGTTGCTTCGTAGACCCTCTTCTGGGGTTGCTCATGTTGTTTGCCACTGGCGGCCTTTTCTTTTTCCTCCCTTCGGTCTAACAAGTACTGTTTCAGGTAGCCTCGGCGAACGAGGTCCTCAATGTTGTCTTTCAGCGAGTTGCATTCTTCGGTGTGGTGACCGAAGTCATCATGGAACTCGCACCACTTGTTCTTGTTTCTCCGAGCTGGGTTGGACTTGAGCTTCCCCGGTAGTTTCCACTTTTCATCATTTCTGTTGAGGCTAAATATCTCTTTTCGGGGCAGAGCTAGTGGAGTGTAGTTGGTGTATTTGGGTTGAAGTTCACCCCTTCTCCCGTCTTTCTTCGGGCTCATCTCTCTAGCTCCTACTTTCTCTTTCCCCTTCCTTGAGCTGCCCTCGGGCTTGCTCTGGGTATTCTTTGTGTCTCTCGGATCCGACGATCCCTTCAATCTTGCAGCGGCCTTGTTGAACTCTTCGGTTCTGATGAACGCATCAGCCATTTGGAGCACGTCAGCTATTCTGGAGGGGTTCTTCATTGAGAGTTCGTCACGGAACTTCCCTTCCTGGAGCGCGTGCTTCAAGGCGAAGATGGCCACGTCTGGCTGCAAGTTTGGTATGTTTGTTGATTCCTTCATGAATCTGGCCATGAATTCTCTCAGACTTTCGTCTCTTTCTTGTTGGATTGAGGTCAGTTCTGCTGTGGTTCGCTCGGGGCGATTGTTGCTCACGAACTGTGTGCAGAATCTCTTTTTCAGCTTTTTCCAGCTCTTGATCGATCCCTTCGGCAGCGATCTAAACCACTCTCCCGCCACTCCGGTTAGCGTGGTTGGGAAATATTTACACCAACATGCTTCGGAGTAGGGACTCAAGAACATTTGCTGCTCGTAGGAGATGACATGATCCTTCGGATCTGTGATTCCGCTGTAGGTTAGGTGCGCTGGCAGTCTTACCTTCGGTATTTCTTCCATGATCAGCTCGTCCGAGAAAGGGGATGACGTGGGAGTCATGATTCTTTTCCCGAGTCTAGCCCTGATGCCTTCGTTTGCCGAGGTTCTGTGATTAGAACGTTCGGGCGTACGATGGGGGCTAGGGGTTCGATCATGCCTCCTGTCTCTTCTTCTCTCTCGGCTACTGACCTCGGGTCGTTCGCCAGATCTGCTTGGCTCGCCCACCCCGAGTCTCGTATGGATCGAGGGTCTTAACCTTGAGTGGACCGAGGGCCTCAACCTGCTGAGCACCGAGCTTCGGACCCGAGTGTTACGAGTAGTTGATTCGCTTTGGAGAGCTGTTGGAGTAGGCGATGGTCTCGCAAACCAATCTGGTTGCTGTTGTGCCCTTTTTTGGGTGTCCCACGTGCTTTCCATCCACCTCGACGTCAAGTGTGTACCTGTCAAGGGAAGGAGTTCTCGTTCGGGTCTGGACACTTCCGCACTGGGTGGCTCGTTCAGCCTTCGCCTGGTCCTCCTCTCTTCTCTGCGGTCATTTGCCAGTCCTTGCTGCTTCTCATTGAAGAGGAAGTTTTGCATGATGGTCATGGCCGCAGTGAGCTCTTCCCTAGTTGGAATCGGAGGTCCTGCATTTGTGGCGGTCGTAGCTCTGCTTGGCCGTGACCTCGCCATCGATTGAGGGTGCTCCTCTTGGTCAGATTCTGAATCTGACCGCACCATCATATCGTCGTCATTGTTGTTAACAACATCATTCACCATTTTCGCGGAAAGAGGTGATTGATGTCTTTCAAAGGCTTTGAAGTGTTCTTCCCCACAGACGGCGCCAAATTGTCCCGGTGTTGTAAAGATGGAAACAATGGGCTTCGAATGAAGGCCCTTTTGTATGTGTTGAAGATCTTGCTTGTTTGAATGAGTAGGGTCCGAATTCACCTGCACAAGAGCAAAGTCACTGACCTCGGGGGTGTTTCCGAGGAAAGCCCCTCCGATGCCTAAGTAAGAACGATGCTCGGATTCTAGAGAGAAGTTCTCTAGAAGAGTAGTCTTAAGGCGATAAATTGGACGTACCTTGAGGTGTGAGCCTTGGCGGCCTATTTATAGTGTTTGCATAGTAAATGCCCATAGGTCATTTATTGCTTTTGGGCCTTGGGCCTTGATAGATGGCTGACTAGCCATTGGTAGGTTTGATGCTGTTTGTTTAGAGCCATTGGGCTTTGGACTTAGTGACCCAATTGAGAATCAATTGGGAGCCCAAACAATAGGCAACACATAAAAGAAAAATTGTTTAAATAATTACTCATTTTATAGGCGATAAATCGTTATATACAGTACGTGTATACCGTTGGAAATTCTTGTTCATAAAACAAAAGAAAAGAGTGAAAAGTGTAAGTGAGAAATGTCCACATTGGTTAAATATCAAAAGTAGCTTTATTTAATTATATATTGCTGGTATGGGTTGCTTCTTGAGGAAAAATGTAGTTAGGGAGGCTTGATGGACACACTCAAGCACGCGTGTAGACTGACCAGAGTTGGGATTAGGCCTTGGGATATGTAGGTGGGTTGTGGACTTGTGGGACTACCTATTCCTATTGGTACCCAACCATTTTGGCTACATCATTGTTACGGGCGCGCATCTTATGTTACAAAATTAATGTCGTAGCAGTTGGGAATTGATTAGCATTAATGCTTTCTTTATTCTCTTCTTGTAAACCCTCTCTTTTGACTGTTGCTTTTCCAAAAAAACGCTTGATTACCTAGGTCCCGTTTCCATACACTCAAATAAATTTAAACCCCCCCACACACAATGTTCATATGAACATTCATTTAAATACTCTTTCGTTTTTTTGGCAAATATTCTAACTCCATTCGGATTTGTGAGTGCACACAAATTCGGAGCTGTGCTAATCGTGAAGGGTGGCCGCTTTTGTTCTACTGTGCCTGGAGGTAGTGAGGAATTGTCTTTTAGGACAATGGTATCCACGACGCAATAATTGTTCGTTACATGTTCATCGGATTGTTTGCATCATCGAGATAATTCTATTCTAATTACATTCTTATAGCAACATTTTTATTTTATTGTTTTAATACGCAACATATATATATATACTAACTTTTTTACTACTCCGATCCATATATTTTTAGACAGAACGAACATTTATGGCGTGTCAAGTCATCATTGTTGTACTAGATCTTAGCTCGTAAGATCGTAAAATCGTTCTACGTATTAATTACGCTCCTAATACTTTAAGTTTTTATCGTAGTAGAATTGTAAGGTTTTATAATTTTAAGATTCTACTTGAGATTTGAATTGGTGTCGTGTTTTAGGATTTTAATTAAAATCGTAACATTATGAGAACTAAATCGCAATTTTAACAACCATGGACATACTAATTAACACAGTTAGAGTTAGATATTAAGTTAATGGTCAAATGTGTGCGTTGGAGGTTGTCAAAATAAAAATGCAACAACTAATTTGAAATATACGGGGGTAACTTAGAAGCGTTGAAGGGAGTACTCCGTAGTCCATATATACCTGACGCAGTGATCATGAGAAGCACAAAGACAGCAAATTTGGAGAGACCCATAATTTTAGCTGAACACTAATACAGATTAACTGTTTAAGAATTAGAAGTGGATTTGTTTTGCTCATTTTTATTCATGGATTGCTCTTATTTATAGTACTAATTTCCCCTGATTTTTTATTTTTATTTTCTCATACGACTTACGTGTATGCATGTAATCCATATATATAGCGACGTTACCTCGTGCATAGGGCATTTATCACGTTTCTACTAATTAATGATTACAACAGTACTAATCACGGGTCTCCAATGTTTAGTTTATCTAGGAAATTAGTCGACCTTCGTTTGAAAATTAGAGGATGGTGCTTGAGGAATAAAAAATTATGGGGTGTGAATTGGAAAGAATTAAATGATACTCTAGTAGTTGAAGGCTCGGAAGTGCGAACTTTAGTGGATGGAGGGAATTATATCTCCAAAGTGGACGAGGCATTTTCTACTGCTGTTATCAAAATTAAGTATTGGAAGCAGAGAATGAAAGAGCGTTGGGCTGCGGAAGGAGATTTTCCAACTAAGCTCTTTTATTCAAGAGTGAAGGTAAGACAGAAAAAGAATGAAATTTTGACCTTGAAAGATCAATCGGGCCATTGGATTGAGGGCCAACATCAGGTGCAAGATCTTGTGGTCAATTCTTTAAAGCAAGTTTTTAAGTCCTCGGCAGACATTCCTATCAATGATGAGCTTGACATGGTTTTAAGGGAGTTATATTTGCCTAGGATCTCTCAGGAAACTATTGATATGCTTCAGAGACCTTTCTCGAATTCTGACATTAAAACGGCTATGTTTGCTATGGGAAATTTGAAGTCTCCGGGTCCAGACGGTTTTACGGTTGAATTCTTTAAGATCCATTGGGACAAGGTGGGACAGTGTGTTTGCGATGCAGTGAGTAGTTTCTTGACAACTGGGTTCCTTTTGAAGGAATGGAATCATTCTCTTTTAGTTATGATTCCAAAACGTGACATTCCAGAAGAGGTAGGGCATCTCAGACCAATTAGTCTTTGTAATACCATTTATAAGTGTGCCTCAAAATGTTTGGTGATTCGAATGAAGTCTGTCTTGCCAGACATTATCTCTCCAGCTCAACATGCTTTTATTTCTGGAAGATTTATGACGGATAATATTCTTCTCAGCCATGAGCTTCTTGACAAAATCAATAGTAAGAAGAAAGGGAAGGATTACTTGGCTTCGATTAAAATCGATATGAGTAAAGCTTATGATCGGGTTCATTGGGATTTTCTCCTTCGCATACTAAACGCATATGGGTTTCCAAATCAGTGGATCCAATTAATTCATCAGTGCATTTCTACTGTTTCTTACAAGGTTCTTGTCAACGGCAATACTTCAGAACAGTTCCATCCAAAGTGTGGTATTCGACAGGGGGATCCTTTATCACCTTTCCTGTTTCTTTTCTGTATGGATGTGCTATCCAGGATGATACAACTTGGCTCGGATCTGGGGTTTTTTCAAGGAATTCGTCTTACGAGGGGTTGTCCTTTAATCTCACATTTGTTCTTTGCTGATGATGCTCTTTTTTTTCTTCAAAGCTAAAAATGATAGTTGTGCACAAATTTCAAATACTATAAGTAGATTTTGTAGAATCTCAGGGCAACAACTCAATCTTCAGAAGTCTCATTTTAAACTAAGTCCTAATACTCCTTTGTTAGATCAACAAAATTTCAGAGGAATCTTGAGGATGGATTTGGTCTCAAATATGGGTACACATTTAGGAGTTCCTATTGATCTTGTGAGGAAGAAGAGTACTAATTTTCAATTTATTGTGGATAGGGTGGTCAACAAGATTAGCTCCTGGAATTCTGTTTCTCTTTCCCAGCCTCAGAAACTTATTCTCATTAATTATGTGCTTATTTCGATGGCTTCCCATGTTCTGAATTGCATGGAATTACCGTTATCAATCTCTTATAAGGTTGATTCGATTCTGGCACGGTTCTTCTGGGCAAATCGAGCAAACTCGGGAATGCACTGGGTTAAGAGGAAGATTATTCAACTTCCTAAAGGATTGGGTGGTTTAGGAATACGTAGTATGGTCTGCCTTAATAAAGCTTTGTTAATGAGACAGGCATGGCGTATCCATAGCAATCCAAATTCTGTGTTATCAGACATTTGTAGGCGGAATTTTCAATTTCCTCTCCAGACAGGTAATATAACTAATGTTTCTTCTCGGAGGTTATCTTGGGGTATGAGGGGTATCTTTCGAGCTAGTAATCTTCTGTTCAAGGGTTGTGATTGGAAAATTGGAAATGGTAAGAAAGTTTGGGCTGGTAAGGATAGGTGGGTCAATGGAAGAGTGCCTGAGTTTAAATCAAATGTCACACTACTCAATGCAGCGACATGGAAAGTTAATCATTTTATTCTTCCTAATGGTTCTGGTTGGAATCTTAATCGGGTTCATTCTTTTTTTGAGTTTAACAACGCCAGGGAAATTGTGGCAACAGAATTGCCTTCTACTAGTGTTGAAGATTTTCTTTACTGGCGTTTTCACAAGTCGGGTAAGTTTACTGTTAAAACAGCATATGCAATGTTAGCAGTGGAGGATTATGGGTTGGCACAGGCCCATCCAGGTTTGGATTTTTTTAAGATTTTGTGGGCTCTTAAGATCCTCCCAAAATGGAAGGTTTTTTTGTGGAAATTGTTTCACAATGGAATTGCTTCAAAAGTGAATGTTGGAAAGAAAGGAGTTCAGTTGTCTCTTACTTGTGATTTTTGTGCAAAAGATAACGAGGATATTCAGCACATTTTCAGGTTTTGTGACTGTGCGAAACGCGTTTGGAGGTATGGATCACTTGCGATCCATTCAGAAATCAATGAGAACCTTTCCTTTATTGACTGGGTTCTCTACTATATCCGGCTTTTTCAATGCCAGGATGGGAAGAATAGTGTTAGGGTTATTTATTTCATTGCAACACTTTGGGGTCTTTGATTATCACGTAATAACCGAATATTCAGGAATGAAAGGGGTGAGGTTCTCGCAGTGTATATTATTATCAGGGAAGGTTTGAAGCAGCAAGAAATCTTTAGCAATCATCCATTTCCTGCATTACGTTTCCTACATCCTCCGGAAAATGATCCGCTTTATCCGCCGGGTTTTTTTAGAGTGATACTTGCTGACTCAGAGATACAAGGAATAATGTCTTTCATTCAGGTTGATGGATCTTGGAAGAAGAATACTCGGATAGCTGGAATGGGTTGGGTGCTTAGTAATCCTCTGATAACATCGGATAGGATCTTAGGTGGAGCTTCTGTAGGGACAGCGAAGTCAGCTCTTCAAGCGGAGGTCCTTGCATGTTTGTTTGCACTTAGATGGAGCATTACAGCTACAGTTCGACATATTACTGTTCTAACGGATTCTCATATGTTGGTTGAAATGCTTCTCCAACAAAGCACGATTGACATTAACCTGCTTTGGACCATAACTGAGATTAAGCGTCTGGGAAGAATGTTCGACTGGTGCAGCATCCAAAAGGTAGGTCGAGATCAAGTTCAAGGTGCTCACGACATTGCAACCTCTGCAGCTGCAACTTCTATTTCTTTTGCTTTCTTTCCTTAATGTTTGTTTAGCACTTGTCAAAAAAAAAAAAAAAAAAAAAAAAAAACAGTACTAATCTTATCTTCTGTAGTTCTATGTGAACCATTCGCAGTACGAAGTATATGAGATCTTATCTTCTATCGTCACATTGTGTGTGAACCATACAATGTATAAGGGATTATATATCTTCTCTTGCTCTGTCCTAAACCGACACAAGTTGTTGGTGCGGAACTTACAAGGTTAGCTAAAACAAATAGACATAGATTATTGGCTTAATTAAGATCGAGAAATTAGAAACCAAACTTGATCCTAATCCAAGAACTACCACTCAAGAGATTGGTCAATTTTATTCTATATGGTACACGGATACACGGATACAGTAAAAAGTAGGGATCGATCGGAGTACATAATTAACGAAGGAAATTGAAGGTGATGATCGATCATATCGGTGGATCATGATCCGATTATCCATGCAACCTCGATCTCTTACTGGCAAACAATGATAAACATAAAAGGATGGGGAACACAAGCGCCGGAGCAACAGTCTTCCGATCGTCCACATGCGGCCCCCGGAGGAGAACACTTATCTTCGGTCCTGATCAGTTTTTGCATCAGCTTTGAAGCAATAACACTCCTTTCAATTTCTCTAAGTGATGCCAATGCCTTCACTTCGGCCTTCAACAGTTCCTCACTCATTATTGGTCCGGTGGTGATTGGTTGATATTTCGCATCTATCACACCTGAAAATTATAAATAATATAACTAAATTCACAACGTAATAATATATATATTGATGTATATATGTACCTGTCATAATGAATTTTTTACGAAGTATTACAACAACATTATATATATTGTACGTAAATTATTAATGGTACCACGTGCACGTCGTCACATGCATGTACGTCTTGGCGATTGTCATAATCAGTGTTGGGGACAACTTGGTTAGTATTTGAACCCGGTAATGATCGTGGGCATTATATATACCCTAACATCTTAACCATTATTCCACCTTTATTTTTACTTATATTAAGAAAACTAATTAATTAAAACATATTTATATACTGGAGTCTGGAGGCCCTATTACGTTGCTCAACCCGCACTGCACTAAGAACCGCCCTAATTATAAAAATGGACAACTAATTTGAAACATACTAGTATGTGGCAAGTTTGGAGATGTTATTATAAATAATGCATAATGCATAATGCAAGAAATATATATTTCCTTCATTTTCTTATAATAACACCATTTGCAGTTTTACATTACTCTTTCACACATTGAGATTTCATTAGATTTATGTCGATAAAATATACAAAGTCTTGGTATATATTTTAAGATATATAATTAATTGTTAGAAATATGCATTGACAAGCCTGAAACTTCATATATATACCTGATGCAGCGAGCATAAGAAGCGCAAAAACAGCAAATTTGGAGAAACCCATAATATTAGCTAAACACTTTTGAGACAAGATTTGATAATACAGATGTGGGTTTGTTTTGATCATTTTTACTCATATCATTGCTCTTATTTATAGTGCTAATTTACCCTTTTTTATTTTTTTCCATACAATTGTTTTCTATGCATGACGACGAAACATCACGATAAATCGTACATATGGCATTTTTCACGTTTGTACTACTATTAATTTTATCGGTAATCTTAACGAACCACACATAATACTGTAGTGTAGCTGTGTAGGGTATAAGAAATCTGAAAAATCAATAAATCTTATCTTCTCTTTGTCCTTTCCGTTTCCTCTATACGTTGCGTTTTAGCAAAAATAAGTGGACCATATGAGAAATTTAAGTGAAAATATTGAGGATAACTTAGCCATTTTAGAGATTATTATCATTTTATTATTATTATTATTATTATTATTATTATTATTATTATTATTATTATTATGTAGTATTTCAGTTTGTTTTGTCAAACATAACCTGCCATAGTTGATCAATGCTTGTAGAGTAGTTTATTTTGAAATCAAAGGAGATGCGAGACGGGGAGATTAGCTATATAGTAAACTTTAATAAGAGAAACCAGCGTAACCTTATTGTAACATTATTTACAGTTATTGTTACGGAATTATACTAATCCTTGTACAACTAGACAACTAATAATTCTTAGGTGTTAGAGTTTAGGTATAATTCCTATTTCTTAGTCTGAGTTTACGTAGAGCAGCAGTAGTATTATTCTTTAGGATTTGTTATTAATTTGTTAAAGTTCTATTCCTAATTGGTTTAGAATAGTTGCGTCAATTAATTGTACTATAAATATTGGCATGGCCGATTGGCCTCAAGGAATACGATCAAGCTTTTATCTAGCTTCACAATATTATTTTTACATGGTATCAAGAGCAAGGTTCTCATAAACTCATTTTTTTTTTCTCTCTCAATGGCGGGTAATGAAGAAACACCGCCTCCCCCACCTAAGAGAATCGAACCAGATTCTCCGTTTTATCTAGGTAGTCAGGACCGTCCGGGTGATTTTATTACTCCAACTAGACTACCGCAATATTATTTTTACAGTTATCCATAATTGGGATTTTTTTTGCAACTCTAATAAAAAAATGTTGGGTGCATGTTCAGCATTTGTTATCCATAATTAGTTTTTAACCCGTGTAAATTGTAATGCACGGGTTATATATTTTTATTAAATCTACGTAATTGGATAAATCATGTAAAATAAGGTACTCTCTCTATTACAAAATGTAATAGATTTTTATTATGCTAAAAGTTTACTTCGTATTATTTTTAATCAACGTACATTACTAAGTAACACTATTATAATTGATTTCACTATCACTGTAACCAGTTCAAATATTTGGGGAAATAAATCCCCCCTCCCTAACTGCAGGCCCTTCCATGATACCAAGCACAACCCTGACTTGGAGAAGCGCATGCATATTCTGGCGGTGGAGGGAAGGCTATAAGGTTGGGAATCTTGGGAGGAGTGATAACCGAGTTTTCCACGTAGATAGATATGTGTCTTTCACTTGTTCTTAGTTAGTGCCATGTAGAAATATGTGTCTTTCAATCACAATTAAGTCGATTGTTTATTCGTAATTAATTTTAACTAGTTTGTGGGTCCTAGCAATGTCCCAGGTTACACGTTAAATAACATTCATATTTAGGTATGTGTATTTATCTTTTGTAATGATAACATGAAACACGTAATAGCTAACTTGGTTGTAAAATTTTTATTATTTAAACTCAAGGTCAAGGTGCAAACCATATTTGAATTTTTATCTATATGAAGATTATGGATCGAACGACCCATAAACAAACACTACAAGAAATTGTACTATTAACGACGGAAAATTCCGTCGCGAAAGACCAATAATCATTGATTAACGACGGGATTTCCTGTCGCGAACCCGTCATAAAAGGGGGCCGTCGTTAATATAAAATCCCGTCGTAAATCCATCGTAAACCCGTCGTAAAAGACATTTGCGACGGTTATTCCCGTCATTGTTTGGGTGTTAGTCCCGTCGCAAAAGCCTTTTGCGACGGGATTTTTGACCCGTCTAATTAGGTTGTCGTTAAAGATACAAATTCTTGTAGTGAAATAAGCGACACTGTCACATATACTTTCTTATAGACGGCTATTAATTAATATATACTATAAATAGTAAATAGTAAGGGCACTTTTATATGGACTGAAAAATTACGCAAAAGAGGAGATACGTTCGGCTATTTTAGATAGGAAGGAAAGGGATTATTGACGATAAAGTTAACTACTCCATACATATAGATAATTGGCTTAATAGAAACTAGCCAAACTTATTCTTAATTATTCCAAGAACAAAGACTCAAGTCTCAAGAGACATACAACATATATAGAAGCATTTCCTCACCAACACCTTCATCAATTTTATTCTATCTCGTACACGGGTACACTACAAAGTACGGATAATCGGAGTACATAATTAACAAAGGAAATTGAAGGTGATGATCGACCCGTCACGAGTCACCCGACCCGGGCTTTTACTGGCACACAAAGATCCTCAGGATAGGATGAGGAACACAAGCACCAGAACAACATTGTTCCGGAGGTCCAAAACCCGAACATATGGCCCCTGATGGAGAACACTTATCTTCAGTAGTCCTCATCATCAGATTTTGCTTCAACTTTGAATTAGCAAAACCCCTTTCAACTTCTCTAAGTGATGCCAATGCCTTCACTTCAGCTTCCAGGAGCTGTTCAGTCATTATCGATGCAGTGGTTCTTGCTTCATATTTCGCATCTATCACAGCTGCAAAATTAAAATAATCTCAGTCTACATCTACACAAATCAACAATTTCTGTGACGGAACGTTACTTATTGGTGGCAAAAATAATTGAATTTTATTCCTCCCATTCAGATTAGTTTAAATCTTTTTAGTTTCGTTCCTCTTATTAATATTTCATAGTCGTAATATAAAAGTCCATTTTTTTTGTTACAAGTCTTACAACACAATTGTATACTGTATACTGTACATAAATATTAATTATTAATGGTCAACCACATGTCTCGAAGATTGGAGATATTACGACAAGTAAAAATGCAACAACTAATCTGAGACACAGAGGATACAGGCTGTTAAGTTTGGAACTCATGACCCTGAGTTTAAACAATAAAGCTTTTACCACTAAGCTATTATATGTTTCATGTTATCATTACAAAATATTATATATAAGTAAACGTTAATGTTATTAATGTAGTAACCCGGACATCGCCCGGGCCTAAAACTAGTTTAATAATTAAAAATATACATTAACAAAATACGAAATTAACTCCATGCATATATACCTGATGCAGCGAGCATGAAAAGAGCAAAGACAGCAAATTTGGAGAAACCCATAATGTTAGCTAAACACTTTTGCGACAAGATTGATAATAGTTAAGAAGTGGATTCGTTTTGCTCATTTTTACTCATGGCATTGCTCTTATTTATACTACTATTTTTCCTTTTTTAATTGTTTTTCATACAATAACTTCTATGCATGGCGACGAAATATAACGACATGTAGATCGTACCTATAGGGCACGTTTCACGTTTGCACTATTATCTTTACGTCGGTAAATTGTGAACCACACGTAGTACTGTAGTAGGGTATAAGAAATCTGTCAAAATAAATACATCTTATCTTCTCTTGGTCCTATGTCTATGTTCGTTTCCCTTATACGTTGTGTTTTAGGTGAAATAAGTATTAAAGTGTGTGACCACATGAAAATAACTACTCCGTATGTAAAGATATTGAGGATAATTTACTCGTTTTAGAGATATGAATTGAATGACTAAATAGTGCGTAGGAGACCACACAAAATTCAAGTAAGTAAAACTTTTTTTTTAAAAAAAAGTAACTGATTGGTGCATATTGGAGTAAGTTGTCCTCAATATCTTGAATTTCAGTAACTTTAAGCATTATCTACGAAACTTTTATATGGTCATTTCCATTCAATTCGATTCATTTTATTTATTTGTTATTATTTTATTTGTTGAAAAATCTCGCATATTAATTCCAAGACACGTAGATCTAGATGACTTCCTTGATAGAGGAAAGTAGGAAACAATGGTACCAAAGACAACTTATGACGTTGAAGAAATATTGTTGATTAGAACTGCTAGAGAAATGGTTGCATTAAAACCAGAATTTTCCCTAATTTGCTGCACAATTAGTGTAGATTAGTAGTTTTAAAGTCTGCTTCACTTGCTTTCTTGGATCTTTTACCAAACTAGCTACTTTTAAAATTTTATTTACCAAAACGGCTAGTTTTAAATTGTATTTTCCAAAGTAGCTAATCTTTAATTAGTTTCAAAAAAAAAAAGTAGCTAATTTTTTACTTTCAATTAAAAACCAATAAACCGGTTTGAGTTTTTTTAAAACCAGTTAATCGGTTTAATTTTTTTACACAGTGAACCGATATGATTTTTTTTATTAATGAACCGATTGACAATTTACTTATATTTTTAGCCTCTTAGCAACTTCAAAGTTTTTAAAAGACTTGCTCGCAAATATTACAAATATAAAGAAATTAGTTGAACCTTGTTGCAGATATTGTTAATCCGATCTCTTAGCTACGCGAATTCGTTGTGTTAAACGAATTTGCTTGGCAAACTCGATCAACCAAGAATTTAACATACTCTAAAACCGTGTGCGTGAAAGTGACATGAAGGAGAAAAGTAACGCGTGCAATAAATGCGTCTAACAATGCAAATTTTTGCGTCTATTATCCCTACAAGTCGGACCACTATCTTACTATACTCAATTGTAATTTTTTATTTTTTAAATTACTGTAATTTCTCATTATTAAGTTGAAACTATGAATTGAATAAAAATTAATTAAAATAATTAATTAATAATTAACTTATCATTGGAGCAAGAAATATGTAGCAAGTGTGTAACTTGAGAAGATAATGCGTCATAACAAGCATGCATAATAAAAAAATTCCGACCATTGGAGTTTATATTGTCAAAAAGTAAACATAATTAAAATATTTAAATGGGTAAAAAAAAATGAACTTAAAGTATTACTATGCTGTATCGTGTATGTATCAAAATTAAACCATCAAGAGCAACATTTTATATTATTTATGGGCAAATTCAAAAGAAAAATTAATTGGGATTATAAAGTAAACAAAAATAAAAGATAACTAAACCCCCAAAAAGCCGGTTAACTATACTAAAAAAATGCATCAAACAAAAACAGTTTAATTGTTTTTGCCACAAAATGAAAATAGTCATTTTGGTAAATAAATTATACGTAGTAGCTAATTTGGTAAATAGATTTTAAAAGTACCATTTTGGTAAATAAAATTGTAAAAGTAGCTAGTTTGGTAAAAGATCCTGCTTTCTTCGCATATAGAGGGATCAGTAAATGTACTTTGTGACCAACTGCCATGAAGAGGGCATGATAGGCTATATTATGAGCCACCAAATTGTAGTGCCTAAGGAATATGATAGAACACCACTACCCACTCTAGTTGAATCAATTGAGACACCTCCGTAAGAACCGAAGCTAACTCATGGGGAGAGTTATCATCCACTGAATCGAGTATGATTTTTAGAGATAAGATATCAGTTTCCACCTCCAATTTATCTTTTATTAACATAACAACGAAGATTATATTATAAAATTAGATAAAATTTGTTACGACACTACATAGTGAAATATGACTATTACTTTCGTGTTTAAAAACACAAGACAAGAAGGAGCAGGGAACTTTGCCCGCCAAAAATCAATACTTTGCCCGAAAAAAATCAATATTCTCATGAAAAAACCGTTATAATAAGGACGAAAAGAGATGTCTCTAATGACGCATAGGCTGTGTGGCGCATATATGTACCAATTAAACTCTGACACGAAAAATTACGCCAACAAAATATTATCGCAAGTTACGACCTTTATCATCACCCCTCTAATTATTCACAATTGAAAATTAATACTAATACACAAAAAATAGAAACCAAACTTCGTCTTAATCCAAGAACTACCACTCAAGTCCTTCAAAAAAAAAAAAAAAAAAACCTACCACTCAAAAGACATGCGTAGTGTACAACATACAAGCGTGAAGCGTTCAATTCCCTCAACAACACCTTCGTCAATTTTATTCTATCTTTTTTTGTTTTTTGTTTTTGGTGTTAGCGCCCGGTTCATTCGTAAGGCTAATCCGGATTCGGGGTGAGTTCTGGGTGGATAGGTTCCTGGTTCCAGTCCCCTCCCAATTGTTGTTGCGGGGATCGAACACGAGTTCTTCCTACCAAGTTCAGCCCCAATCATCACTAAACCAACAGACAATTGGTTCAATTTTATTCTATCTCAATTATTGGTTGAGCTAATACAAACATATCGTGGGGTTTGACATTATTTGAGGCGATGAGGTCAAACCTTTTCCACTAAATCAAATCTGATTTGATTATATATTTCCATACATATCATCATATATTACTAAATGAAAAGGTTATAGTCCGTATATTTTAATGTACAAATTTTGATTAAAGCTAGAAATAGGTTTAAACAAAGAGGAAACATAATGATACTTGAAATAGGTTTATATATAATTAACAAAAAACGAAAGAGATGTCTCTTAATTATTATTGACGATAAAATTAACTGCTCCATACATATAGATTCTTGGCTTAATAGAAATTAGCCAAACTTCTTATTCCAAGAACTAGGATCTTTTACCAAAGTGGCTAATTTTACAATTTTATTTACCAAAATGACTATCTTTTAATTTTATTTCCCAAACTAGCTATTATTTAGATTTTAAACTAGCTATATTTTAATTTTGATTTTAAAGTAAAAGCAATGAATCGGTCTAAGTTTTTATTTTTATATTGAACCGGTTTGAGCTTTTTTAAAATAGTGAACCGCTTTGATTTTCTTTTTAATAGTGAACCGGTTTGATACATATTTTTTTTAATAGTGAACCGGTTTGATATTTTAAAAAAAAAAATAGTGAACCGGTTTGATTTTTTTTAAATAGTGAACCAGTTTGGTTTGAGTATTTAAAAAACAAAATATTAAACTGATTTGGGTTTTAAATAGCCTCAATTGTCTACTTGACCATATTTGAATTTGTACCTTCTTTCGTTCATTACCCTATTTATGTCATTTTTTTTTCCTGAGTATCGAGTTCTACTGGGAATACATGTTGCTTTGGACGAATATTAAGGACAATGGTTAGTTATGGAGTTATCATATTTAAGTTTACGAAGTTTTTAAATTTAAGTTTAAAGGTTTTAGTGTTTATTAATTCTTTTTTTGTCTAAAATAAAAAAAATATAAAACTGGTTTACATATATATTAAAAAATAAAAACCAAACCAGTTTAATGGTTTTTTTTTTTTGTCTCAATGTCAAAATAGTCATTTTGGTAAATAAATAATACGAAATAGCTAGTTTGGGAAATAGAATTTAAAAGTAGCCATTTTGGTAAATAAAATTTTAAAAGTAGCCAGTTTGGTAAAAGATCCCAAGAACTAACACTCAAGTCTCTTGAGACGTACAACATATGTAGAAGCATTCCATCACCAACACCTTGGTCAATTTTATTCTATCTCGTACATGGATACACTAAAAAGTACGGATAATTGGAGTACATATATAATTAACAAAGGGAATTGAAGGTGATGATCGACCCAAATAACCTTTTACTGGCATACAAACATCTTAATTATAGGATGAGGAACACAAGCGCCGGAACAACATTGTTCTGGAGGTCCGAAACCCGAACATATGGTCCCTGATTTAATACAATTATCTTCAGTAGTCCTCATCATCAGATTTTGCTTCAACTTTGAAGCAATAACAGCCCTTTCCACTTCTCTAAGTGATGCCAATGCCTTCACTTCGGCCTCCAGAAGCTCCTCAGTCATTATCGATCCACTGCTTCTGGGTTGATATTTCGCATCTATCACACCTGAAAATTCAAATAATTTCAGTCTACATCTACATAAATCGACACATTTTTGTGACGGCAAAACGTTACTCCGTGGGAAAATAATTATTGAATTTTATACTCTCCTCCAATTCGGATTAGTTTAAATCTTTAATTTTTAGTTTCGTTACTCTTATTAATATTTCATAGTCGTAATATGAAAGTCCTTTATATTTTTGTTACAACACAATTGTAATATTAATCGTTAACCACATGTCTTGAAGTTTGGAGATATTTCAATTACGATAATTAAAAATATAACAACTAATTAATCTGAGACACAGAGAGTATAAGCCGGTAAGTTTGGAGATGTTATTATAAATAATTAATGCATAATAAACTTCAATTCCTCCATTTTCTTATAATAACACCATTTTCACACGTCGAGATCTTGTTATATTAGTCCCGAGTATAATAATTAACATAAAAGATAATTATGTGAGGTCTTGTTATATTCTCTTCTGTATACATTTTAAAGGAAATTTAATGGTTAAAAATATACATTAACAAATGTGAAATTAAACTAACTCTATGCATATATACCTGATGTAGCGAGCATGAAAAGGGCAAATACGGCAAATTTGGAGAAACTCATAATGTTAGCTAAACACTTTTGAGATAAGATTTGATAATACTTAAGAAGTGTATTTGTTTTGCTCATTTTTACTCATGGCATTGCTCTTATTTATACTACTATTTTCCCCTTTTTTTTATTTTTTCATACAACAATTTTTATGCATGGCGACGAAATATGACGACATCGTATATCTAGGCCGGGCATGTTTCACGTTTGTAGTATTATTTTGACGTCGGTAAATTGTGAACCACACGTAGTACTGTAGTAGGGTATAAGAAATCTATAAAAATAAATAAATCTTATCTTCTCTTTGTCCTTTATTCGTTCGTTTCCTTTATAAGTTGCATTTTAGGAGAACTAAATGATAAAGTGCGGACCACATTAAAAAAAAACTTACTCTGTATGTGAAAATATTGAGGATAACTTAATTACTCATTTTAGAGATATGAATGACTAAATAGTGCGTATGAGACCATACAAAATTCAAGTAAGTAAAACTTTAAAAAACCAATGAAGAAACTGATCGATTGGTGCATATTGGAGTAAGTTATCCTCAATATCTTGAATTTCAATAACTTTGAGCATTATCTACGAAACTTTACATGGTCATTTCGATTCATTTTATTTGTTGAAAAAATCTCTCATATAGTCATATCAATTCCAAGATACGTAATCTCGATGACCTCCTTATTGATAGAGGAAACAACGGTACCAAAGACAATTTGTAACGTTGAAGAAATATTGTTGATTAATTAGAACTGCTCGAGAAAGGGTTGCATTAAGACCAGAATCTTCCCTAATTTGTTGCACAAAGTGTAGATTATTAGTAGCTTTAAAGTCTGCTTCACTTGCCTTCTTCGCACATAGAGGGATATATCAGTAAATGCACTTAATTTGTGACCAACTGCCATGAAGAGGACATGAGAGGCTACATTATGAGCCACCAAAATGTAGTGCCTAGGAATATGATAGAACATGCACCACTGCATGCCCACTTTTGTTTAATCAACACACCTCCTTAAGAACCGAAGCTAACTCATGGTGAGAGTTATCATCCACTGATTCACTGAATCGAGTATAATTTTTAGAGATAAGGCATCAGTTTCCACCTTTAATTTATCTTTTATTAACATAACAACGAAGGTTATATTATAAAATTAGATAAAGTTTGTTACGACAGTACATAGTGAAATATGGCTATTACTTTCGTGTTTAAAAACACAAGAAAGAGCAGGGAACTTTGCCCACCAAAAATCAACTAAGTTCCAAGCCGTTCGCTTAAGCCCTATAAATGAACATTAGCCCAAAACCGTAACATAGTTTTAGCAAAATATTCCATCTCCAATACTCGTATAATTTATCAATCATAAAATCCTTAGCCATGACCCTTAAAGGTTTTGGATCCTTTAGAGTTCTAAAATAAATCTACAAGGTAGAGTTTGAACATCTCAACCATTGAATGAAAAATCAATGGTTCATATATTATCTTTCCTAAATTCCCCCTATTTTTTCTCATCAATATGAGCCATTGATTTCAGAATGTATGGTTTAGATACAACTCTACCTTGTAGAGTTTTATTAAAACTCTAGAGGATCCGGACTCACCCTTAAAGACACACAATTAACCACTTTTTTTTTTTTGACAATAGCTACAAGAAAACAAAACAAACTAAAAGACAGAAAATCCAAATATCCTACATCTATTGGCTACCATGTGAGCATTATGCACCTCATCCCTTGGAACCTTTAGTATTGTGCATTGCCGGAAGGTGGAACCCAAGGCCTTGATATCCCCAATAGTACCTATAATTGAGATATCACTTACCTTTCCCATACGCAGATACGAAACAAGGGCAGTTGAGTCCGTATTAATTCGTATTTGACTAATTTGCCTATTTGAGGCCCAAGTTAGGGCCAGAAGACAAGCTTTCGCCTCAGCATGATCTGAAGAAACTGCTCGACCATGTTGACCAGTCGCCACCTCATCTCCTGTTATCCCGTTAGTAGAGACTGTCATTCCCCATCCTGCCTTCCCAGATTTCCTGTCCCATGAACCATCCACCTGAACAACAAAGTTATTATGGAACACCTTCTCTCGCCCAATATGAACCATATTGTAACCCGGGGGCTCTTGTGGTCCATCAACTGGTATATTATCATTTCGCGCTTTAAATGTACTCACTTCCTATAAATGCCTGTCCATCGCATTCAACACTGCTCTCGGATGTCCCCCCCTCTCCCCCAAATATCCTTGCATTCCTCATTTTCCACAGACTCCAGAGCAAAGAAATAAAGCTATGAACACGTCCCCCTTCCCATCCATCCTCGCTATGATAAAGCAGGATATAGCTACGTACCCATTCTTTTAATGGCCATGTTTCATTTTTCAAGGGGTCAACTCGTAGCGGACTACACATCCAGCTCAAGTATGCCACCGAACAAAACCTCAAAACATGTTGTAAATCCTCCTCTCGCGAGCCACAATAGCTACATATCGTCTCACAGTTCATACCCCTCCTAGCCAGATTGACCTTAACAGCAAGGCCATCATAAATAATTTTCCACACAAAATACTTCCATTTGGGTAAAATATTCATCTTCCAAACCAATCGAAGGACCCGCAAATCATGATCATCTAGAGTTCTAGAGTCTTCTAAGCTCTTCTCCAATAAATATTCATATCCTGAGCTTATCGAAAAAATACCTGATTTGGTATATTTTCAATATCCAAAGTCCTCCACTTCCCCTCTCGGAATTTCCATAGCCAAAATGGACCAAGCATCTTTCCAAACAAACCTTTCCCGAATCAAATCTGGCTTCCACGACCAGGTCTCACTCTCTATGAATTCACTAACTCGCCATTTCGACGAGGGTCCAATAGGTTGATTTGAACGAACCTCAGGAACCTTACCTCCCACCCAAGCCATACTAGCAGCTAACACCTTTGTCCCCCGACCTATTTTCCACACCATTCCATCCCTAAACTTTCCATGGGCTTGATAGAGTCCCTTTCTTCCCCATGAGATTCCCACCCCCCCTACCTTCTTTTCTTCCCAAAATATTATTCCCCTGCCCATCAAAACTTGATATTACCCTCGTTGCTAACAATTGTGGGTTATTTACCAAGCATTGCACTTGCTTAAACAACATCGCATCATTCAACAAGGCTGCAGCCCTAATCCCCAACCCACCATCCTTCTTTGGCCTTTGAATAGCTCCACGCCCTACCCAGTGCATTCCTTTCTCACCCTTACCTGCCCAAAAGAACCTAATAACTAGAGAGTCTATTTTATTTGTCACTGCTGCAGGAACCTTTAAACATCTCATCACATGAGAAGCAACACTGAGAAGAACTGATCGAATTAGGATAACCTTTGTTGGTTGTGAAAGATGAAGGGAGGACCAAGATAGTATCCTATTCTGGATCTTGTCAATGAGAAACTGAAAATCTTGTGTTTTCCTCCTTCCTAAATCAATCGGTACTCCTAAATGAGTCCCCAACTTTTCAACCTCCCCTACTGCTAAAATATCCCTAAGTTTCCTATTCTAATCCTCCTGCATTTGAATTGAAAATTTAACATGGGACTTCTTCGCATTCAAACATTGACCCGAGATACTCCCAAAATCATTGATTATTTTTGTCAAATTAGCGCATGACTCCTCATTTGCCCTAAAGAATAACATAGCATAGTCAGCAAAGAACAGATGATTAATCGAAGGTGCTCGCCTACAAACTTTTATCCCTGCAAAAAGCCCAATATTCTCCCCCAGTTGAAGCATGCGCGAGAGGATATCCATGCAAAATAAAAATAAATAGGGAGATAACGGATCTCCTTGGCGTAAACCGCATTTTGGCTTAAAACCACTTTATTATATATTAAAAAAACATGCTAAAAATAATCTAATCAAAATCTCTGTTTTTTAATTTTTTTTATTATTTATTAAAAGTAGATTAAAGAATATGAAGTACAAAATTTGATAGGGAGTAAGACTTTATTAAATTCAATTTTGACCTCAATATTTAAAAGACCTTAAACGAATTTATCTAAATTTATTTTTATTAAACACAACTTATATACGGAGTGCTAGTTCAGTAGGAACACTTGATAAGAGGGGGGTGAATTGTTTCTTGTGAACTTGGGTAAGTTTCTTGCGGAATTTAAACAATAAAGAAATTGTGATCAATAAGCGAAGAAAGATATGAAACTGAGGAACCTTCTTGATCCTAATCAAGAAGAACCTCACAACTCTTTTGTATTAATGTAATACCTCTATTACAAATACACTCTTTAACTCGAGTTCCTCTCGAACACGAGTTCCCCACAGCAACCCCCGTCGATTACTGTGCTCCTCTTTCTCACTCTGACTTAACTCTAAGTCACTCTTTCTCTCTGACTTAACTCTAAGTCACTCAAGGATAACTCAACCCTTAAACCCAAGATACAATTTGATAGATAAACTCTATTACATAATAAAGCTTATAGCAATAAGGAACTCAAGGAACACTCTTTTTGTAAACTGATTCTTTTAAAACGTTTAAGCTCTTTAAGATATATTTTGTAGAGATCAGTTGTGTTTTGAAAAGCAAAAACTCTTCTCCTTTTATAGTGGAGTTTTACCTAAGGTTGGGTATTCATGTTCCCCTCAACTACCCACTAACTGTTACTGCTCAGTAACATGGGCATAGTTGGAGAGAAACAGGGGAAACCAAATCAAAACACTATTTGCACGTTTAAACAGAAATACGTGGAAAGTTTTAAGGATCATGGAAAATCTTTTGCTTGAGAAACAAGGAGAATGAAAACAGAATCCTATGTTTACATTTATAATTAAATTCATTTTATTTATTAACAAAGATTTTCTAATTTAAAACTCTTTTATAATTACAGTTAATATATTTCAATTAAAAATGTACCAAAATACTTATGTTCATTTCGTTCTAAATTACGTATAAACATTATTAAATACTTACATAATTCCTAAACATAATCGGTGTAGTCTTCATGTTGCACCTCTAGAAGCTTCACTCGAAGTCTTCTAAGTTTGTTCCTTCTCTGGAATATCGAGGATCCACATAATATATGAGGATCTCGCCTTAGGAACTCGCCTCGTAAACTTGCTAGATGATTAATTCTTCAACGTAGTGTCTGACATGGATCAAATACTTGCCTATATTCCACGTTGCTTAGTTTATCCAACTCAGGATCTCGAAACCTAATTTGCAACATAACTTAATCAATAGTCAGGAGTTTGATTTGTCATCATCAAAAGTTTCAGGGTCAACACGAAGTATACATATAAATTATCTGAAAATATTTCTTTTTGCTAAAATAAGTTCAAATAAACTGAAATACACCTACCATACTTTCAATGTTAATTTATTTCTAGCAATTCACAATTTCACTCTATTCACACTATTCCCATTTTCCAATTCTCAAAATTTTCGGGTTTCTGAATTTAAAATAAAACTAAAAATGCAATTGAATTTTCTGGGAATTTTGCTTCTTGGGAAAATTTGACAAAGATGTCATCTTTTTGATGGGGTTTATTTTTCTGTCTTTCCATTTTCTGCAAAAAAAAAAAGAAGACGAGTCAGCTTAATTTGTTTGGCTGTTTTCAGTGGGTGTTGCACTGTGCCAGAATAACCCAGATGAAGCTACCTCCTTCTGCTAATCTCTTCTTCAATGAATTGAGCCAAAAACATACAATTCAGGTAACCCAGTTTTTCTTGAATTAACTTATGATTATTACTTTGTTTTGGTTTTTTAGTAATTATGGTAGATGAATCATTTTTTTGAAGTTTATTTTCAAGGGTTTGCGACATTATTTTCAATTATATTGTGGCAATGTTAGGGGAATCATTTCCATTTAATGTTGTTACATGAGATCAGAGATTTGCCTTATGTTTTCCATCTAATTTATGAGAAATTGGTGTGTTTTAAGATAGCTGTTTTATTGATTACTAGATTGTGATATGATGATATATGGGGAAATGATCTGTTGAGATTATCCATTTATCCTAGCCATTTTCCTGCGAAATCATCTGTTTCATAGCCATTATGTGATTATCCATCTGTTTCAACAGGTCATAGATTGTGATATGATTGATAAGACTCATTGACATTCTAAATCCATCAGAAGTTTGTTTCTGATAAGACCATGAATGATGAAATTTCTTTACCAAGTGAATATGTTCACAACTTGATGCTCATTTCTGCAGGCTGCTCAGGATGGTGTTGATATAATTACTTATCTATCACTCTCAATAGGCATCCTCCAGGATTTGCCACATTCTTCGATCCCCCCTTTTTTTTGTACAAGTGGAAGGAAACACCGGTTCCACAACGTGTGTCTTCCTTCAGCTCATAGATCTTCACAGTTGGTGCTGCTTCTAATGATAGAGTTTCTAATAACTACATGTAAAGTGAAAATTTTCCATAAGTATCCTGCGTTGATTTTATTTTGTTAGAAGTTCAACCTAGTGTTACCTAGTTCCCTAATCACCCCACGAGATGAAAAAGAGAATTATAACATGAAATGTGGTACATTTTGGGTCTAATTTAGCAAATTATGCAGCGAATTGCAAACCCATACCCAATCTCATACTAGCGAATCATGTAACAATGGTTCAACCCCACTAGTGATTGCTCCGTTTTCCACAAATGGGCGAGAATGTGAGATACTTGGATTATACTGGCTATTCTCACTGTTGAATGGTGCTTGTGATGTATGGCAATTATTTTAGGTCATGTTTCAGTTTCTATACAGTCTATACAGGTGAAGTGTTAAGAGAAGCAACTGCTTGTTATAATTCACGTCACCAGTACCACTGTTCTTGCCTCCTTCAATCCAGAATTGGGGGCTGGAACAAATGATGGTCTCATTAACATACAAGAGGATGCTGGCAGTGGCATTACCAATAGGGATTTTCCTTGGTACCTAAAAAGAGTGGTAATAAGATTACAGAGCTATTGGATTAGGCCTTGGGGTACGGAAAACATTGTCTAGGTAACTAGTGTGATTTGCATTTTCATGACCTTATATAGAATGTTTGCCGGAGATTCTATGTTTGAAGACAGCATCTAATTGATGAACGGACAAAAACTTGAAAAGCCATACCAAGAACCGTATGGTCAGGCTCACAGACTGTTTGCTATGTTAATCTTTGTACAACCAGTCCACCTCTAGAGATTTGTGTGATTGTGTCTGTCAACTCTGTCTAGAGTTTCGTTGCTTTAGGGTTCTGATTTTAAGATTTTTTCCTAGATATCCACCTGTAGCTGACACTCATGTTGGGTAGCAAGGAACAATCTCCCGAATCCCATTTTTAATCAACAAGATTCATCAATCATAGCATAAGTTGGGATCTGTCAGGGTTTGGGATGTATTTCAGGAAGGAGAGACATGAGAAAGCTGTGTTCAGAGAGAGGATTACTCGTTTGCACTGCTGACAACACCAGTTGTTTTATCCCCCTCTTCTTGTTTGCTTCTCCTATGCATTAATATTCAACAATTTTCTTGTTTTATCCGATTCTTTATCATCTCTGGTCATCTCCATTAACATTAAGACTTAAAAGTATGAGGTACTAATGTTTTTATTGCTCTTTTTGGTTCACAGCAGGAACAAATGATACCCTGTACACGTTGATCTCTGCTTCAAACGTCTGCCCAAGAACCTCAATGCATCTGGTGTTATGTTTTATTTCGACCCTTTTGTTTCAAGGTTTGAGATAAACCCAACTCCTATGAACATTCCTGGCATTATAATTCCATCGACAAGTGATTCAGGTAAATGTTGTACGAGAATCGAGTACAACAAAGCATGTTGCATTCAAGCCATCATACTTACATACATGTCAATTTGTCAAAATGAGATCTTTGCATGTACAATTTCACTTTCAGTGGTTATCTTGTTAATTGTTATGCTTCGTTTCTTCATTAACAAAAAATTATTTGACAGATATTACTCCAAAGGCGGTGTGCTATTCTGCTAGAGGTCCAGATCCAGAAGATAACTCTCTTGAAGGTGCAGACATACTGAAACCAAATCCGGTTGCTCCTGGAAATTCAATACGGGGTGCTCACTTGCAAGTTGGCAGCGTTTCTAGTGAATTTATAGGTATATGTTATTGTTACGTGGTGATAATCTTGATTCTCAGATGCAAAAGATAAATCCTAAACTGAAACTGACATCAAATGTAAATCATTTAGGGCAATAGGAAGGAATTTGCTATGATGTCTGGGACAAGCATGGCTGCTGCTCATGTTGCAGGAGTTGTAGCTCTAGTCAAGAATAAATTCCCTTGGTTCACTCCAGCAGCCATTGCCTCTGCTATTTCAAGACAGCATCACTTCGTCACAAGAATGGTCAACCCATTATGGCCTAACGTGCTTATTCCAATCCAGATGTGAACCAATCTCCTGCAACTGCATTTGACATGGGCAGTGGATTTGTTAATGCAACTTCTGTTCTAGACTTCTAGATCCAGAACTCATCTCAAATTAAAGTAAGTCCCACACGTTTAGAAAACCATTTGAACTTCCAGTAGCTGATAGGGTTCAATACTGCAGTGATGATAAATATGGTAATAAAATATCTCAGGCATGACAACTGGTGTGCAGATGTGAACTATTCTTCTGCAACTCCATGTCTCCATGTAACATGGGCAAATGAATTGTGAATGCCACCAAACTACCAGTCTTGGACTCTTGGCATAGACCGGTTTTTTAAGTTTAATTTCGCACTTAATGAGGGAACTAGTTAGAGCTTGGGCATATGAAATTGATATGGTTTTCGTTTTGCTTCTGCACTTTTGTATTATATGAAGCAATGATTTAGAAATATATTCCCTCCGTTTCTCGATGATAGTTACACTTTCCTTTTTTGTATCCATTTCAAAAATTCTAATGGAAACTTGGCACCCATTTCTCATGAGGAGGTAAAAGTATATTATTCCTCCTTTTGATGGGGTTGTGTATATTGAGTGGTGTGTCCTTTGGTGCTTATTTTGAACTCTTGATTTGAAGTATTTAAGTTGACTGCTCTTGCCATGTTACCTCGTTCCGATTATGTGACCATTTACTAGAGCATGAACTGCGTAATTGAAAATTTCGGCAGAAGTTATAAATGGGCATTGTTTTTTAAGGTTTGGGTACATATTGTTGTATATCAACAGGCTAACGAGTCAAAGCTTGGTTTGTCTTGTTTCTTTTTTCTTGATTTTGTAGGGTACATACATATTGTTGTATATCTCTGGTGGCTTGGACTTTTTAGTGTATCAGTTAAGCTGTCCCTGAATCAAAGCTTGAGATCATTCACACATCATTTTTCTCTGGTCTTCCCTTCTTTAGCATATCCAATCATGCCAGAATCTTTGTCATGAACAAGATATCATCGGCTGTTTCTTTACACATGGAAGGTGCTATTTGTAATAACCTATGGTGCATGAGCTTGTTGTGTAGTATTGTGGTCAATTGTGCTCCCATGTTTTGATAACATCATGCTTGCATGAATCGCATGACCATGTAAGTGTACTTTATTATACCGTGCTTCTTTGATTTGGAGCATTTGCATTTGGATACCTGGTTTTCTTCTAAATTAGTACTCCAGTATATAATGCTTATGTGACCAATTTGTCCTCGGCAGGCTCAAGTCACCCCTCTTGCTAGATCAAAATTTGTTAGTTACCCGGCATATAGATTGGGAAAACCTTGTGTTTTGGCTTTGAACAGGTGATCCATTGTCTTGTTCGATTATTGTTATGTGAGTATAAACAAGATAAGTTTTGAACTTTGAAATAATGGATATAAGCTACCCTCATTCTTTAAGTGCACTTGGCTGTTGTTTGAACTTTGAAGTTCTGTTGCATTCTAATTTTAGTTTTCAGTGGAAGAAGGTAGTCATTGTAGAACTCTGACTTCAAATATTTTGTGTATGTAGGTTTCATCTGCCAACAGAGTAATGTCCTTTTGATTTCTTGTTCCGAAAAAAGGAAGCAAATTACCAGCAGTCGTAAAATCACAACAAACACAAGGTGAGTGATAGAGATAAAAGGAAATCTAGTTTATTGCCATTCATTACATAAAAGTATTGAAGTTATTACATTGCAATCAAAGCTCACACTTGTTTGTGCTACTCTAATTCTTAATATGCTAAAAATCAAACTAAAAAAGCATCTATTAAAACTTAAAAGTGTTCCCATTCATGCATCAACGTCAACTAACAGCTGAATCTTTTTTTAATCAGAAGTCTGGATCAGTTTAGTTGGTGGATTGGGAAAGCTTGGTGGAGCACTTGGGGTGCCGGGGACCGGGCCCGTGGGCATGGGCTGTGAAGGGAAGGTGGGCATTGAAGGGTAGGTCGGCAAGCTGGGGAAGGGGTAAAGTGGGAGGAAGTGTGGTGGAAGAAGCGGTTTGTGAAACGCTGGAAAAGCCATCGATGCTGGTGGTTTGTAGAAAGAGGTCTTTTCCAGAGCTGGTTGTTCAGCCTGTGGCGATGGATGAGGCATGTTCGTTTCTAGCATAGGACGAGCAGCCACTTGGTTCGGAGGTTTGTAGAAAGAGGTTTTTTTCAGAGCTGGTTGTTCAGTCTGAGGCGATGGATGAGGCATGTTTGTTTCTAGCATAGGACGAGCAGCCACTTGGTTCGGAGTTAAACAGGAAACCAGTATGAGAGAAAGGAAGATAACCGGGTTGATGACATGGCGAGGCATTTTTGAATCCAAGGATTTAAACTCGAAGATGATAATGGAGATTTTCGAGGTAGGGATTAGTGAGTTTTGACTTTCGAGTGTGAAGAAGGTTTTATAGTTTATACTGTTGTGTTTAAAGAGGGTTGGAAATGATGCATTGTGTGTTATTTCTAACCCAAACCTAATACGTGCATTAAGTTAGGTATTGCATAGGTATTGCATGCATGATCATACAGAAAACCCCATATTTTCAAGTGAAAAAAAAATGAATAAGTCAGCAAGGTTGACTACATAATTAAATTCATTTTATCTTTGTAATATTTAGTTTGATATTTTGATTATGTATATCTTTTGGTTGGTAGAGTTTGGTTAATTTTTTATTTGAACTCTCTTCTAACTTTACATTGTTCTATTGACTTCCATTACGCGTGCAGTATCTAATGCACATCTTTGCTAGTTAATATCTTTAATTGTATAAAGTTATACTCCGTATATTGTTGATATTTTAAATGTATTTATTGAGGTAACCATCCGTAGACCCGATCTGACAGCTCTTAGTAAAATTCAATCAGTATGTGCACAATGAATCAACACAATCCAATCCAAAATAACCAAAGGCGCCTAGACTGTTTTCAACCCGACCCGCACATTCGATTTGACAGCTCAAAAGGGGAGCCTTAAACCTGGCCCATCAACAAAGTTCAAAAGCTAATAGAAATGGACCATGTGAAAAAGTACAAGCCACTGAATAAAGACACATCTAACCCAATGTTGATGTTAATAGACAGTTGCCAACCATCCTTTTCATTGCACAACTTGTCCCAAGCCGTGCACCACCAATACTAGGCTGTTAAAAAGTGTCCCGATCTAATCGAAATTTGCCAAACATCGAAGTGACCCAAAAATAATAATTCACACATTCAATCTCTATGAGCACAATGATCCTAAAAAAATTTAGGTGAATCCAATGGTATTTTTATTCTCATCGGTGGTCCTATCACATTTCTCCTCACATGTAAGGAGAAAATATAAGAGGGTGCACGGTGCACCCGGTTGCATGTAATATACTCTAGGACAATAGAGGGAGTAGCAAAAATGACACTGTCGGATGGGAATTTATTTTTAGGGTTTCAATAATCAGGAAGGAGATTTTGATTCACACAGGGTTAGAGTTTATCATCAACTCATCGGTCGGAACAATTCGTGCGCAGATTGCGACGAGCTCTACTTGAAAAGATGCGAAAACATAGAAAATCACGGTTGCGTCAAGCCAGAAGCGGTGGGGAACGAGATGTGCTTTAGGATGCAGAATAGTAATTGTTTTGAATGTAACAGTTATGTATTTTCCTTGAATCTGTGGTATGCAGATCTTTTTTATCATTGTAGATGTCGTATGACTTATGGCGAATTGATCATCTTGAGACCGGCCCAAAAATTAGCAGGTTTGGGTAGATTTGTAGACCCGTTTTTTGGCGGATTTTGGAAAACTCAAAATTGAAATTTAGTTATGAAATTCGTTGGGCAAAAATATTGCACAATTTTGGCTTGAAATAGCGGGTTTGGGAACAAAAAAACGACCCGGTCTGATATAATGGGCAGAAGTTTTTGGTTGTGACATGGCCAAAATTCGGTCTGGCCAAAGTTCAGTTGAGATTGTCTTTTTGATGAAATTCAGACAAATTGGCTAATATGAGGTATTTGGTAAATTTTGTCAAACCTCAACGTATCTCATGATAAAATCGTATACCATTATTAATTTAGTAAAACCCATGTTATCTCCCTTAATAAACACCTTTTGAAGTGGTAAATCAAGTAATTTTTTTCTTCTATCTTACTTGTACTATTTTTTTTCATTTGAACTAGTTATGCGACAATTTGGTGTATAAACTTGGCTTCCAAATTTCAATCACTTAATTCTCTAAAATCACACACTCAGCCACTCTATCCATCAACTTGACTTCCCACCACTATCTCTAAAGTATCAAGAACTATCAACCAATTATCAGTCGATTATACGTTAATAGTTTCAGCCTTTCAGGCTTGCAATCAATTCTTGGTCCCATCAAAATTTTCCGGCACATGGTATAGTCGGATTATATGTGTCCTTAGAATTGGGTTATGCCCATAACCTGTTTGACGAAATGTCTAACCGGGATGTATTGTACTACTAGATTAGATCCCGTGTATGTACGGTTATTTAAAAGTTATTAATTGATCATCTTTTTTAACTGAAATATCTATCCCTTAAATCTATTGCGTGATTAATAAATCTCGAACGTACTCATTTTATTATATAACAATATACAATTTTCGTTCTATTACGTATTATATAATTTATATGTTTAATATGATGATTTGACCAAATTAAATATTTGATATGCTTAATATGAACAAAATATGGAGTAAGAATGTTTTCTATTATTGATATGGGAATCTGACTAAATATTACCAAAATTGTCTAATAATGTCATATCTAATAATCCTATAATTTATTCTATTTATAAATATTTATACAAAAGGAAACAAAATAAAAATAGAATAAAGTAGATATATTTTTTTTTAGAAAGGGGTTTTTAGCGGGAAAAAATTGCACCAGAAATTGACACGTGTCATTCCTGATGTCTCTTTTAGTATATAGTAATAGATTGTTACGTACTCAATGCAAGTCAATAAATTGTGAAAGGGATTGTCAGTTAGCATAGTTGGTTAAAGTCTTTACGGGTGATACTTACAACATAGGGATCAAATCCCGTCTACAAAATTTCACCTTTGTGGCTCTCTTGACCCTGAAACGAAAAATTGGAAGTCAAAGAAAGGGACAATGTGACATAATTCTCAATTATCATTATATAAGTCAAAGGAAAACAAATTAGCAACTCAAATTGGTTTTCATTCACACCTTAGTTTCCTCCTTCTCAAAGACAAGCTCAAACAGAATCATGGCTGAAGGTTTTATCACTAAAGCAGCCATAGCAATACTGACAACAACGTTGTCCTGCACGACAGAGGAGGTGAAACGTTCTTGGGGCTTTAAAAGTGATTAGAAAGAGCTGGAGAAAAGCTGAAAAGAATTCGTATGCTCTTATGTGGTTCTGCAGGATATGCTTTAATAATCCTTTAGTTGATGAATGACTTAGCAAAGTGACGAATATGGCCTATGAAAGCTGGTGATTTTCTTGATGAGGTTGCATATGAAGCTCTGAAGTGAAAACTAAAATTTCAAAATCAATCCCAGTTTAGGAAAAAGCTCTGATTTTTCTTTACTGTTGGTAATAATCCGATTGTGTTTAGCTTTCAAATGGGTTCTATAGAAGATATTTTCAGAGATGCACAAGTGCTTGGAATCAAACCAGTTTACATAGAAGTAGGTCCTGCAGAAGTATGGCACAGGAAGATGTGCAGCTTCAGGTACATCGGGAATTATTCGTCAGTCATGAAGCTAATATCATTAGGTTATTATGTCACCCTGGGAATGCTGACAGAGATCTAAGCATTGTTGGCATCCTGAGAATGGAAGGTAGGCTATTAGTACTTCGCATATATTATGATTTCTTTCACTACTTTCACTTCATCATCATTTACATTTGCTGCATTTTAGCTGTTTTGATACATATTACTCCATACTATATATAGAAACTTGACAAATATATATTGTAGAACATGATGTGAAGGAAATTCGGAATGTTCTGATACTACATTGAAGTATGGTGGGGGAGTGAGGGTAGCCAATATCTTTGTTTGTCAGACTTCAAAATTCAAATGCATGCTCAAGGACTACCCAATGGAAATTTTATTGAAGATAAATCATGTAGTATAACTTTTTTTGATTGATTTAGCAAGATCAGAGAGAGCCCTAACTACCAATCAGAGAACCTTGAGATCAGTAGAAGGTGTCAATATTAAACCGCTCACTTCTTGAACTTAGCAGTTGTATCAATGTCCTGGTTGATTACCGAAATTCCAAGCTCACACAACTTGTCAAGGACTCTCTAGGTGGAGCTTGTAACAATATAAGCCTTAACAACCATATATTTGGGTAAACAAAAAACACCTTCATTGGGTTGACCTAGCCAAGGAAATTCGGAACAAGGTATACTGCTTGACAGCTCAATGCATTTGACTTAATTAAACAGGTCAACATTTCCACACAGTAAGAGTAGTCGAGTGTTATTGTGGGGAAAATAGTGAATCTTATGGAACAATGGAAGATGAGAGCCAACACAAAAGTTAAAAGGAAATCTGGGAAAGTAGTGAGAGTATAATTTACAGGCATATCAAACAAATGAAGAACTAAAGGTTTCATAATCTGAGGTTGTCTTCAAATCTAGTCTTTGGCTGCTGCAAATGTGTCAATGGTATATTTCGTGGCCACTTTCTCCTCCGTAGTCACTAGACTACGCGTGAAGTGTAGAAAATAGATTGAGACACCAATCAAAATCCTGAACACAATAACTTTGTCTCATCTTCTTACCCTGTAATTCTTTTTTAATGCGTTCCAATCCACATCACGGATGTGACACCTCCGGTCCTTGCCCCACCATAAGATATTAAAGTTTCCGACACGCTGCAGGTCCGATTGATAGATCTGAATGACGTGTTCACGGCAGAAATGACGACACAAAATAGGGACTCGCCTTTGGGAAAAAACAACCATACATTTAGCAAAAAAAACAAAACATCCTTCATTGGGATGACCTAGCCAAATAAATTTAGAACAAAGTTCAGTGTATTCAAAAACTAAACAACATAAATGAACTCAGTCGCATGCTGCAAATGTCCCAATTGCATCTCTCGCGGCCACTTTATCAAACACGCTTGAAGTGGGGAAAAAAATATAGGAACATCGATCAAAATGTTGAACACCGTAAATGTATTTCCTCCCTATATTTTGTAATTTTTTGTAAAGGCGCTCATGACCACCAATGTGGCACCTATGCTCTTTGTCTCACCAGAAAACATTAAACTTCTAGACGCGCTGTAAGTCTGTCTGATATATTTGAATGTCTTTGTCTCACCAGAAAACATTAGACTTCTATACGCGCTGTAAGTCTGTCTGATATATTTGAATGTCTTTTTCGCAACCAAAATGCGAGACAGAACAAGGACTCGTAGTCCCATGTTCGTCAAGTCTTTATGCAGTAGCACTTGGTAAATACCAGGTCGTAGTCCCCTGTTAGTCAGGTCCTTATGCAGTAGCACATGGTAAACACCAAGTCGTAGTTCTCTGTTCGTCAAGTATTTAGGATATGGAAGTAGCACCTTGGTAAATACCAAGTGCCTCACCAAAATCGGCTTATTCAACTGCCAAGATTCTTGTGGAGAATAAATCCAGTCATTGACCAGCGCACATCTGTTTTGAGTCAAGCCAGACAGACGCATGTCTGCTTGAAGTCAATCCAGATAGGCGTGTTGTTTGTAGTCAATCCCGAAAGACGTTGTCTGGAATCGAATCAAAAATAAGCTGTATGGGGTCAATCCCGACTGGCGCTATTTGGGACAAACCAAACAGACGCACGCCATTCTGGAGTTAAGTCAGACAAACGCTCCAAAATAATTGTAAACATAAAGATAATCTTTAATTTACAATATACCACAAATAAAAATTACTAATTATATAACATGATGTTCTATATTAATTAATTAGATAATAATATTAGTTGTGTCAAACTTAGCAACAAAGGTGTTAGAAGTCTCGTAAATAGTTTCACTCATCTCTAAATAGTTGAGGCCCGTAAACATAATTTATTTGTGAATTATTATTTAAATAATTTTAGTAAAAAATGAGAGGATAATTTGACTTCAGATAATCTTCAAAAGGAAAAATATTATTTTGCTTACTTTGTTGATAGATGAGAAAGAGAGAAACAATGAGAAAATCTTATTCTTAGAATATTTTAAGACCCTCATAGCGCACGTTGATTACTAAATGATACGTAATAGTTTGAAATTTTGATAATTATTTTAGTTTAAGATTTAATAAAATAAAAAGTATTTCGTAAACGATTTTATGTCATTAGTTTCTTTTATGACAAATATATTAAAAATATTTTAATGATGTGAAATTTGATATTGAAGTTGATTTGAAATCAAATTCATACATTGAAAATATTGTTTTCTAAATTGATTTTGTGGGGGAAAAAAACTTATCAGCATACTAATAATTAATTTTTGTTTTTATTCTCTATGATTATTTTCATCATAACAATGAACTTTTTTTTTTATATATTCTTCATTTCAACCGAATATTTCTTGTCCATGTTTTTCACACTTACCATTGCATAATTGAACAATTAATATCTCTGTATGGATAAGTAAAAATTATGAAGCAAAATTTCGCAAAATGTACATGAAGACAAATCTAACGAGATCTCACATGAATATGTTTTTCCTAAAATATAAATCATCAAAATAAATAAAGTAGATTATGTGAACAGTGCAAAAGCAACATGTTTTAACTATTTTGAAACAGAGTAGTATATGGCTTGAATATTATGTTTTTTCAAAAATAATTGTCTTTCTCTATGATACTTTCAATTATTACATTATGTTAAAAAATAAATTATTTTTAGATATTGTAAAATGTTTTTGTACTTTATTATTCTTTGTAAAATTTGTCAAAATATTTTGTATGGAATACTAGTGTCTCAAACCATTTTTTGTTACAATCTTTTTAACAACTACTACCTCATTTTCATAAAGATATTTACGGTTACTATTTGCATAAATATTAAAACAAAAGTAGAAATTTTGGTTAAATATAATAAAATATGGACAAATTAAGAAATGTGTAAAAGGGTGGGGGTGTAAGAAAAAAAATAAAGTGAGAAGAAAATGAGTAAAAAATTGTAAGTATTATGAGATAAGATTGTAAGACACTGTTCTTTTTGGCTTAATTTCAGCTTCAGGACTTATTTGGCAGTTCAGTTCAGTTCAGTTCAGTTCAGTTCAGTTCAGGAGCATTCAGTTCAGTTCAGTTCAGTTCAGTTTAGTTCAGTTTAGTTTAGGAGCATTAAATTCAGTTCAGTTTAATTCAGTTTAATTCAATTCAATTCAATTTATTTTAATTTAATTTAATTTAATTTAATTTAATAATAATAATAATTATTATAATATATTATTATTAATAATTATATTATTATTTATATTATTGTATTACTTATTATTTATATTTATATTATTATATTATTATATTACTTATTATTTATACTTATATTATTATATTACTTATTATTATTATTATTATTATTATTATTTATAACTAAATATTTATTAATAATTAATATAATTTATTATTATTTTTATTAATTAGTATTATTTATTATTTATTATTTATTATTTATTATTTATTATTATTTATTATTTATTATTTATTATTTATTATTTATTATTTATTATTTATTATTTATTATTTATTATTTATTATTTATTATTTATTATTTATTATTTATTATTTATTATTTATTATTTATTATTTATTATTTATTATTTATTATTTATTATTTATTATTTATTATTTATTATTTATTATTTATTATTTATTATTTATTATTTATTATTTATTATTTATTATTTATTATTTATTATTTATTTCGGTAATATATTCTGTTAAGTAAAGTTCAGTTCAGTTAAGTTAAGTTAAGTTAAGTTCAGTTCAGTTCAGGAGCATTCAGTTCAGTTCAGTTCAGTTCAGTTCAGTTCAGTTCAGTTCAGTTCAATTCAGTTCAGTTCAGTTCAGTTCAGTTCAGTTCAACTCTAAAGAACAGGGCCTAAGAAGGATAAGATAGGAAATTTTCATGTCTAAAAATAGAATAAAGCAAAGTGTAAATAATATTATGAAACGGACTAAAACGAAAAGTGTAAAGATTATTTTGAAATGGGGGTAGTATTATTTTTAATTGATTTTCATTCAAAGCGATTTCACAACAATCGTTATTTTTATGATAAATGTTATAGATTTTATATGTTCTATTTTAATAATTTTTTTTGGTAAATATATGTTAATTATAGTTATATTAATTATTTAGGTAAATATCATGCCTTATTTTTTGTTATATTATTATTTTGGTAAAGTAAGTAAAAATATTCATTTTGTTAAATCAAACAATAGGTCACCTATGAGAGCGACATACGCGTAAGATCGCTGATGTCAACATTAGAAAAAATAACAATTTGATTATAAATTATGACTATTTGGTGAGAAAATATAATAGAGAATAAGCTATGTTGTCTAATTAACGAGTAATTTAAATTTTACTTTTGTACAATATTCGGTAGGATAAATTAACGGTTGATAGGAAATAAAAGTTTTGTTTATTTCATATGTCCACAGTTAATAGTTATTTTTTTTTTTTTTGATTCAAACAGTTAATAGTTATTGAGTGTTCGTGTTTGCATTTAAACTAATAATGTCACAATTTGATCTGTATTAAGAACTCACACACTCTATAGCCTATCCATCAACTTGACTTCCCGCCATTTGATCAAATTTTAATGCCAACTTTATGCTCTAGAGCAATTCCAATGGTTGCACGTAGTTAGTGACAGTGCTTGCAATTTGAAAAAGTCTCAAGCTAGCTACTAACTTAACTATTAGAGTGCTTTTGAATTTTGATATATTAGCTTGGCCAAACAAATTAACCTTGGCAAGCTAATTTCCTTGGGAAAAAATTGTCCAATTGGGAAAGAATTATAACTAAAATTGAATTAAATTAATCTAAAAGTGAAATACATTAAATAGCAATCTAATTTGATAAATTAGTTTCCCGTTAGATTACATGTGCAAAAATTGGTCCGAACCCAAAAATGGACTAGACCAGACTGACCCAGACCGTACCGGACCGGAGACAATCGGTTCGGTCTCTGGGTCGAGAAATATCTTTTTCCGGTCTTTGTTTTGGTCCGATCCAAAACCCTTTAAAATCGGGTTTTAGATCGGACTGGTTTTTCCTTAAAAAAATATAATATAAGCTATTTAAAAAGTTAATTCCCTCCAATATGTTGTAAATAACTATATTGTGATATATTTTATTTTAACTTCCAAAAAGGCCTTATATAAATAATTTTTTATATATATATTTTCTTTTTTACCGACTTTTGTAAAAAAATAAAAATTATATAGAAATAGGTCTACAACAGGTCCTGTTCAGGTTTTAGACCGATTTTTACGGTCCGATCCGGTCTGGGTCCGATGCAAGCATTACTGGTCCGGTCTCCGGGTCTTGAATTATCAAAATTCCGGTCTTCGGTCCGGTCCGCTCTGGGTTGGACCAATGAACACCCCGATTACGACTTTATTTGGTACAACATTAGTAAAGAAATGGAAGGGGAGGGGAAAAGAAGGGAAAGAAAACTTAATTTATTTTCCATTAAGTTTGGTTTGATAAAAGGAAGTGAGAGTAAAAGAAAGGAAAATGATTTGAAAGCTTTTATTTTTTGTTTTTAACACCAAATTCACCCACTTTTGGGAGGAAAGGAAATTGAAGATTTATTAATGATATTTTCTTCCATTTCCCTTGATTTCCCATCAAATTCCATTTAATTTTTGAAACCAAACACGGGAAACCATAATTTTCTTTTCTTTTCTCTTCTTTTCCTTCCTACCAAACAAAGTCGTAGAAAGTAAATTAACTTAATATATTAGGTGCCATGACAAACTAATTTGACATTGGAGTTTCTTCTTATGGTAACTAATTCAATTTCATGAAATGTCTGACTTGTGAATGGGTTTATGTAGGGCTGAGTAGGGATGGAAATATCCGGTGGATGATCCATTAACCCGATCACCCGCTATAATTAAACGGGTGAACACCCGAATTAAAAGGATGAAAAGCGGGTGATGGGTGAAGCGGGTGATGGATGCGGGTCGGATACGGGTGATGTTTTTTATCCATCACCCGATCCATCATCCGTTTATCACCCGAGCCGTCACCCATTTACTTTAAATATATTATTTATATTAATATTTAAACATAAAATGTGTTGATAAGTCCATTATTTATTAAAGTTAGTGCTTATTTAATTTTCTTTTTTGGTTATAAGTTATGCGTGATAAGAACTAATTATATATTTCGGAAATAAGTGAATGTATGTAACCTTTTTATTTTCGTTAATTATTATGCATATTATTAGATGGTGAATTTTTAGTAGTTAATAATTTTCACCCGAATATCACCCGATTCACCCGCGGGTGATGGATGGACGAAATGCGGGTGATGAGTAAAGCGGGTGACGGATGGACCGGGTGAAGCGGATGGAAGCGGGTGATGGATGCGGGTGATGCTCCACCCGACCCAAATCCCACCCATTTCCATCCCTAGGGCTGAGCAAAACTATCCGAAAAACCAAAAACCCGAAATCCGAACCGGTATCCAATCCGAAAAAGTGGGTACCCGAACCGATATAGTTATCGGTTTGGGTACCCGATCCGAAATTTGGTTGATGAATATGGTTAAGGATATCATTTTATAAATAACGGGTACCCGATAACGATCCGATAAGCAGTTTTATTAAGGTTTTCCCAATTTAAATATTTTTTCCCGAGAACACAAAATCCTAAATGTTAATAATCAATATATAATTTGAGTAACATTAGTAATGTAGTCAAAATCATGTGTTAATGTTGGTGTTTAGTGTTGAATGATATTACAATAATCTAGTTATAAGGTCTATTTTTTTCCAATTGAATATCATAACGGGTACCCGATTTTCGAACCGAAAGTTTGGGTACCCGAGCTTAACGGTTCGGTTCATGGATATCAATTTTAGCCTTATTGGTTATCGATTACCCGATCTGATAATACTATTGGTTCGGGTACCCGACCCTTTCTCAACCCTAGGTTTATGTGCACGTGCAACTCCAAATAAAATGTTTGGGGGCCAAAGAAAGAGAAAATGGGAAGAGGAACTACAGAAATGCAAGGATTTACCGGTTGAGTTATGGAGGGAGTTATTCGGAAGGCTACCGGAGAAAATCCTACTCAGATTCAGGTGCGTTGGTAAATCTTGGTGCTCCGAGATTGATAACCCTAATTTCATTCATATGCATTTCAAATTATGCAACAATTAGGGGTGAGCAAAACAAGGTACCCTGTTGAAATTCCAGGAACCGGAACCGGAACCTGTTGCAACAGGTTCCTTAAAATGAGAACCGGAATCGGAACCTGTTGCAACAGTTTCCTGAAAATGAGAACCGGAATCTGTTACAATAGGTTCCGATTCAGGGTACCCTGTAATTTTGAAATTTTAAGTAAAATATTTACGGATTATATTTTATTGAAAAACTATCTACTTTATAGTTTGGGCTTTGATTGGTTTATAGTTTTGGCTTAAGTTGCAATTTTATATTAATATTTTTCAAAAATTAGCTTGGATTGTTTTATATTTTGGGCATATGAAGCATTTTCATATGGCCCAGTTCCTTATTTTGGGTACTCCACTACTCCACGTTAAAATTAATTAGTGTGTACAGGGTACCCAACAGGGTACCCGTTCTAAAAACTTGTTACCCGGAACCAGAACCTGTTGCAACATGTTCCCAAATTTGTTACCCGTAACCGGAACCGCAGGTTCCGGTTTCGATTCAGGGTACCCTGACTTTTTGCTCACCCCTAGCAACAACAACCATGAAAAACCTGATTTCCGTGTGCTGGAAACATTAGAATCTCAGAGATGCTATGATTTTACTCCCTCCGTCCCTTAATACGCGCATCGTTTTGATTGGACACGTTTGCCAATGCACAACTTTGACCACCAATATCTTTAACTACATATTATAACAACTTATAAAAATATATATTAAGATGAAGCCAGCAATATATTACTCCTATACTAAAATTTGTTTTCATATACTAGAAATAAAATAGGGTCAAATTGAATTATGTGAATAGTACAAAAAGTCAAAACGGTGCGAGTATTAGGGATCCGTTTGGTAGGTTGTAAAACTTTTTCATGGAAAACGAATTTCCCCTTTTAAATCATTTTACGTTGTTTGGTTTGGCAAGAGATGAAAAACAATTTCCATAACTGCCTCAAAGGTGGAAAAACTTTTTTCCATTTGAAATGGAAGGAAACAATTTTTCCACATTTTCTCTTTTTCTCCTTCAAAAACTTTTGTGTGCCCCCGATCTACGGTATTTTACTGTACATCCAAATATAAAAGTAAACCAGACCAAAGATATAAGTGACCTTATTCGAGGACTAAAGTTACCTTACTCAAGGATAAATGTGACCCTAACTATTGAAAAATGCGACCCTAACAATAAACAATGAAGTGATCATGATCAAAAGTGATATGCTTGTTACAAGTTATAACTATGACCAATACAACACCAACAATGAAAATATACACCAATACATAAGTGTAATATAGGAAATAGGATACGTGGAGCTTGACTCCACACCATGTACAATATTGTACATTGCTCTACCATTTGAGCTAAAAGCCTTGAAAATAAGGTAACTTATAACTACGTACAATAAAGAAAACTTATAACATCAATAAGGGTAACAAAAAGAACAGAACATGTGCGGATAACCTTCCTCTTTTAAGGCCGCCACACAATAAATTATCGTAGATCGTTCTTTCTGAAAAATTTGTGTTTCCCCTTTAACTCCCTCTAAAATTTTCTTTTAAGGAACCAAACAAAGAAAAACTAGTTTGGAATTGTATTTTTCTTTAGAAATTTTTTTCCATGCAAAATCATTTTACACTGAAAATATTTTACATCCAACCAAACGGAGCAGAAGGGACAGAGGGAGTATACAAAAATTTCAATTCGCCCGATAATAACCCAATTATTAAGTTCCAAATAATCATATGCATTTTATGGGAATTGTGAGCATTACTGCACATACTTTACCGGAAAATGTTTGGTTGACCCTAAGGGTTGGCAACCCCTAAGATACATATAACATAAAGTAATATATAAGCATAATTAATTGGAGAGAGAAAGTGTTGTATGTAAAGTTTCAATGTATTTGTAACCAATCAAAATTCAATATTGAAAGGGTTACCAACCCTTAGGGTCACTCTATCATTGTCCTACTTAATTTACCGATGATCAAAGATATTATTATTCCGACACCAAACCCGTTTTTCGGAAGACATTGAGTGATAAGATATTCCGATCGTTGGATGTGGGATGTAACACCCATATGCGATCTTCATATTGTTGTTCCCTTGTGGTTTAGTCCTGCACTTTAAATTTTTGTATTATTGGAATCAAATATTTGATCAGTTTTACTCAAAGTTTTGAATTATCAGTATGATAAAAAAAATGGTTATACAGTTATATTATCAGTATGATAAATTTTTAGTTTGGGCATTGAGTAATAGTGAAAAAGGAACAATAGTGAAAATTATTAATGGATCAAAGGGTATTTTTATGTCCATTGGTGATTCCATGCAAAATAATTATTCGATTTTACTCGAACCGATTATATCTGATCCGTAAACGACCGGTTACCCAATTTGACAGTGGCGCGCAATACGATCCGATATTAGTGAACTTGTACCTCTTTGACTTATACGTACTTTTTTCCGTTTTAGTTGAAACAAATGGAGCCTAAGAGAAGGGTCTCATGATTCTTCTTTCATGCTTTTTGGTTGCCCTGTCAAACGGGTCGGTCGGGTCGGGTTGTAAAAAATTATTTTCGGGTTCGGGTTGAATCGAGTCGGTCACTTTTGGGTTCGGGTTTGGGTTTACAAATGCTTGTTCAAGACACAAAACTTTCGGGTTCGGGTCGACCAAACGGGTTGAGAGATTTTAAAACGCGCATTATATTTTCATTAATTTAGGTGATAAATAAACAAAATATGGGCACAAATTAACAAATTTTCCTACACAAGTTTACGTTTAGTCAAATTCAACCATAAAATGGCTCAAATTAAAATCATATTACAAAACAACGTGTCTATTATGCTTTAGTTTTTTCATAATCTCATTTATTACAATCGATCGGGTCTAAAACGGGTTTGGTCAGATTTTGACCCATTTCTTTCCGGGTTGCTCAGGTTCAGATAAAATCGGATTACGAGTCACAAAATCTTGTTCAGGAAACAGTATTTTCGGTTCGGATTAATTTTTGGATCGGGTCAATTTTTAACAGGTTACTTTTTTGGGATTATATTTGATAAAATAAAGAGAAATCGCGATAAGAATGTAGTCTAAGTTATGGCATTCATTACGCAACTAGGATTAAGAGACCAGTAGTTGTAGTCAAAATTCATAAAAGTACACAATGGACTTTATAACCACAAAGGGATCCTTGTTGATGGCCCACCAGCAAAGTCCAACTGCAAGTAGATTTGGCCCATGTGAAATTAGAGACTAACCACGTAAACCTATACATTGGCCCCACTTGTTAACAAGTTGGCTACATTGTGGCCCATAAGGCCGAAACACGTACAATAACTACCACGCGGCTAGCCATCTGAAATTTTAGAAATTTGAACCACGAGGATTTTTTCGGGCAACATCGTAACGCTTTATATTAATAATAACTGGTTAGAAGTACGTGCGTTACACATAACACATTAAGTTATTTGTTATAAGCCTATAAAATACATGATAATAGCATACATTAAAAATTAGGAAATGATTATTGTTCCGGTGTTGTAAAGATGGAAACAATGGGCTTCGAATGAAGGCCCTTTTGTATGTGTTGAAGATCTTGCTTGTTTGAATGAGTGGAGTCCGAATTCACCTGCACAATAGCAAAGTTACTAGCCTCGGGGGTGTTTCCGAGGAAAGCCCCACCGATGCCTAAGTAAGAATGATGCTCGGATTCTAGAGAGAAGTTCTCTAGAAAAGTAGTCTTAAGGCGGTAAATTCGACGTACCTTGAGGTGTGAGCCTTGGCGGCCTATTTATAGTGTTTGCATAATAAATGCCCATAGGTCATTTATTGCTATTGGGCCTTGGGCCTTGATGGATGGCTGACTAGCCATTGGTGGGTTTGATGCTGTTTGTTTAGAGCCATTGGGCTTTGGACTTAGTGGCCCAATTGAGAATCAATTGGGAGCCCAAACAACATGCCCCCCAGACCCGGTCCATTTAGAATTAAATGGGTGGGTTTCCAGCTGTCAGAAGTCCGAAAGTTCCCTCTCTTTTTCTGAAAAGGGATGATTTGCATTGATGACAAGTGTTGGGAGTTGTATTGTGCCGTGGAGATCGTGGGTTGAGGAAGTTGATGCGCCCCTTTTCTTTTCTATAAATACGGGGTGCATTGCTCTTTTCGAACTTTTTACTCCTTCTTTCAAACCCTTTCTCTCTCTAAATTCCGGCGATCGCAGTGCAATTTGTTTCTTCAGATCTACGAAATTCGGCCAACTTTGGACTTCGGGAACTTGTGTTGTTCGTTTTATCGGCGAATTCCGCTTCGGAAAAAGGTAATTTGTTTCTGAATTCTCCTTTTTTCTTCGTTTTTCCTTCTACCCCTCAATCTCAACCCTAGACCGAGAATTCGCGGCCATGGCAAAGAATAGGGGCAAGAGCAAGTTCGTCGTTGGCTCCTCTAGTGAGAGGGAGAACGTGCCTTCGGGAAGGTTACCGAAAACTTCGAGGGGTCGGCCTTCGGAGAGGCCAGTGGAGAGGCGTTCGACTGGTTGGGATGCTTCGAAAGATGATGTTGTTGGCGGGTCTAGCGTGTCTGAACGCGCAACTTCTGGTAAAAAGGCTGGCTCTTCGGGTGTGCGCCGCTCCTACCCTGAGTTTCCAGTTCATTGGACTGAAGCTGATCCGCAGGGTAAGTATGCCCCGATTCTGCATGAGACCACTAAGATCGATGGTCCCTTGGAAAAATCGGTCAGTGGTGACTGGTTGGTGGAGGCGAAGCTGGGGCATTACCATCGGAGGGCCGAAGAGTTATACGGAATCCAGCACGCCTTGGGGTACTGGTGCGAGCTTCCCGACCAGGAGCGTCCTCGGGTGACTCATCCGCCGAGGGGGTTCATCTCTGTGTATACTCATCATTTGGAGAACGGCCTCCGCTTTCCTTTGGATCCCTTCATATCCGAGCTCCTGGTGTCGTATAACATCAGTTTGGCCCAGCTTACCCCCAAATCTATGAGGCACATCATCGGATTTAGATGGGTGTGCGATTTTATTAACTTTCCATGCTCTGTTGCCGTGTTTCGGGATCTGCACGATCTGTCTTTCAACCACGCTTCCAAGGGGGATGGGTATGGTTGGTGGACCATTATCAACAAAAGATCCCGAAGAAAGGGGGAGCCGAACTATATTACGGCCTACCCTTACCTCAGCTCTGATCATAACTGGAAGACGGAGTGGTTGTTCGCCAGACCTGCTCGACTCACCTACCCCGAGTCTCGTATGGATCGAAGGTCTTAACCTTGAATGGACCGAGGGTCTCAACCTGCTGAGCACCGAGCTTCGGATCCGAGTGTTACGAGTAGTTGATTCGCTTTGGAGAGCTGTTGGAGTAGGCGATGGTCTCGCAAACCAATCTGGTTGCTGTTGTGCCCTTTTTTGGGTGTCCCACGTGCTTTCCATCCACCTCGACGTCAAGTGTGTACCTGTCAAGGGAAGGAGTTCTCGTTCGGGTCTGGACACTTCCACACTGGGTGGCTCGTTCAGCCTTCGCCTGGTCCTCCTCTCTTCTCTGCGGTCATTTGCCAGCCCTTGCTGCTTCTCATTGAAGAGGAAGTTTTGCATGATGGTCATGGCCGCAGTGAGCTCTTCCCTAGTTGGAATCGGAGGTCCTGCATTTGTGGCGGTCGTAGCTCTGCTTGGCTGTGACCTCGCCATCGATTGAGGGTGCCCCTCTTGGTCAGATTCTGAATCTGACCGCACCATCATATCGTCGTCATTGTTGTTAACAACATCGTTCACCATTTTCGCGGAAAGAGGTGATTGATGTCTTTCAAAGGCTTTGAAGTGTTCTTCCCCACAGACGGCGCCAAATTGTTCCGGTGTTGTAAAGATGGAAACAATGGGCTTCGAATGAAGGCCCTTTTGTATGTGTTGAAGATCTTGCTTGTTTGAATGAGTGGAGTCCGAATTCACCTGCACAATAGCAAAGTTACTAGCCTCGGGGGTGTTTCCGAGGAAAGCCCCTCCGATGCCTAAGTAAGAATGATGCTCGGATTCTAGAGAGAAGTTCTCTAGAAAAGTAGTCTTAAGGCGGTAAATTCGACGTACCTTGAGGTGTGAGCCTTGGCGGCCTATTTATAGTGTTTGCATAATAAATGCCCATAGGTCATTTATTGCTATTGGGCCTTGGGCCTTGATGGATGGCTGACTAGCCATTGGTGGGTTTGATGCTGTTTGTTTAGAGCCATTGGGCTTTGGACTTAGTGGCCCAATTGAGAATCAATTGGGAGCCCAAACAATTATATTCTTAATTGCAAGTCAAATACATGTATAAGATACACTTGTGGAGGTAAATTATATTGGGATGAACTGATTAGATTTTAAACTTTTTTTTTTTTTTTTTTTTTTGCAAGGTAAGATTAATAGCCTTATCGGGTCGCCGCACGGGTCAACCCGCCCAGGTTAGCAGGCTAGACACTTTGAGAGTGGGGAGTGATAAGGGGAACCGTCTCTCAAAGTGCCCCTAGTGGGGATTGAACCAAAGGTTGGAAGGTGGAATCCTTTCCACTAGGCCAACACACACTTGGTCAATCTACTGCAACTTATGGTTTGTGTACCTCATATTTTACACCACCTTTGTAATTGATACACTTTTGTTTGATTTCCATACACTATGCCTAAACAAAAACAATATAAGAAAAAAAATTAACATAATACTTTTCCATATCAAATAAGACCAAATATGAACTCTTGGTGATTTATGTAAAGTGAAAGCAATATTTTTGTACTACGTATGAGCTACCTCTTGCAACAACAGAAGAATAACTAATTTCCAACGTCTGATTTCCCAAATACAAATAAATTACTTGTACAAAATAAAGAAAATCACATGACACACTCACAAATCACAATTAACAACAACAGTAGCTTAAAATATAAAATATAAAAATTGATTTAAACAAAGAATCACTCAATCATACATAAACCTTAATCTATCTAATAGACAGTATAATTGTTCTAAAAATACATCAATTAAAAAAATGGCATTTGTCCTTCTGTTTGCAACCACCTGTGCTCAAAACCACTCAATTTAACCCCACAAAAATCAGCTTCATTAAGCTCAAGTTTCAGAGCTCAAAATCTAACCAAAATGACAATAAATCATTCCTATAAAATTAGAGTTCGAGATGCGTGCAAAGAAGATGAACATGAGAAAGAAACCGTATAAAAATGTTTGAAAGAGTCACCGGAGGATTCACATATCTGCTCAAATCAATTAAACCACCTTCTTCTTGGTTGGAGAAATGACCAAGACCAGTGATTTTCTCTTTACAAAGGAAGTGCTTGATGATGCATGTTAGATACACTCATACACGGCTAGTGACTAACATTGACAAATTTAATTAAAAATTGGTCTCACACTGGTTATATGTAGGGGTGTCAATTCTCAATCCGACCCAGTGAACTCGATGGGTTTGTCCGACCGTTTAGAATCCGAACCGTTTAGATCCCGCGAGCTAAGATCCGAAATCCGTTCCGGTCCGATTACATTCAAGTATTCAACCCGACTCCGACCCAACCTGTTAATATTGATCCGATTAAGATCTGAATCCGATAACACACTGATCCGTGACAATCCGAATCCGATATGAGTCCGAACCCGTTATACTCCTGCTAAACCCGTTAACAATCCGTCATGTTCCAATCCGAACCGATTCGACACAAGTACACAACCCGACTACAATCCGATCCGTTTACAACCCTATCCGATATGAACCCGTGCATAAAAAATCAGACCCGATCAGATCCGTTAAGTTTTCAATCCGATTCGATCCGACCCGTTAGCCAAATTAATCCGTTTCAACCCGAATCCGATGAGTACAACCCAAACCCGATCCGTTGATCCGATTTGACACCCCTAGTTATATGTAATAATTAGATATGATGAGGGGTTGAGTGGTACAAATAAAATTACGCAAACATAAGGAGTATTGCAGCTTTTTTACATCGGTTATGATTTGCGACAATGACTTCTGTAAATATTTTGTGAAGGCTCAAATCTTGAATATATTTTTTATTCTCAAAGAGTATTTATACAAGAAATATCCTAGGCAACCAATAACTAATCTATGCATCACATTGATTTAGGAAATAAATGTTAAGTTTTTAATACCTCATCAATACTTCAACAACCTATCATCAGTACTTCAATTCAACAGTTACAACAATATCTCAACATTCCCAATTACTATCATGAATACTTTAACCATTACGGAAATACTTCAACTTTTCTAATTACTATCTCCACAACTTCCCCAAATTCGTTAGACTCTAAACAGGAATTAGACGAGTTAAATGACGGGCTACAAGCCTACAACATTCCCATCGTTCTTAAAATGATTCCAAAAAAAATACTTACTCAAAGGAAAGGATGTTTTCAAAGATGAAATCCAAGTTTGTAAAACTAAAAACACTTCGAATGAATTCGGGCTAAGTAGGGGACAAATTTACAAAGGAGCTTATTTGCTAATGCAGTCCAGATGAAAAATTTGGGCCAAGTAGGGGACCTAATCCTCAACTCACAAAGTTATAAAGGAGCTTATTTTATAATGCGCCCGGTTTGAATGTGGAATTCGGGCCAAGTAGGGGACCTTCTCTAATCTCCATACACACACCCCTCAAAAAGTTGCCGATTTATTCTACGCAGTAGTAATTCTTTAGTAAATAGACTCACGACTTCTAATAAATTCTTTTGTCAGAAAATTAAATAAAAGACTTCTAATAAATTTTCCTTTTTGAAGTGAACCACAACTTTTTAATATTGGGTTATTTAGCTTTTGCTTCCTTTGCTTTATTAAATAGAGCAAATGTATTACTGTATTTCTTTGTGTTTGATTGGCCACAAATGTGTGTATTCCAATCATGAAAACTTTTCTCCCCATGCACCTTTTTTTTTAAAAAAAAATCTTGATGGTGGAAAATAAGAACATTTTAGTAATTTACTACATGCAAATGATAATTTTAAGGTCATTTTTCTAATAAAAATATATACTCCATAAGGAAGTAAATGCTAATTTTTTTATAATTTTGGATATAAATTTTAGTCATGCTTTATTATTAGACACCCCGGTCCATTATTTCATTAGAGAGAGATAAACTTTTCTTTCTATAATAATTTTTTTCCGTAAGCATAAAGTATAAGGATAAACGAATTAAAAATAGTTTTTGGCCCGTGCGATGCACGAATTTTATTTTTTAATAAATTAATTAACTAAATGTTGACATGTAGTTGTTCAAGGGACAGTTTACCAAACTATGAATCGAGAGGTTAAGAATGTTAAAGGTTTTTTAGTTATAAATTCAGAGAAGATTGTGAAAGATTTTATTACTTTTAAAAAATAAAGTAAAATTTGTCTGTTTTAAAAAATAAAGAGGGTGACAAGTGACATACAAATTTGTCTGTTTTAAAATATAGTATAGATAAGTGTACGTGGGAGATTTAAACTTATAACATATCGTACATATATGCTCAGTGTTACTTCTATTAACCACTAGGCTAATACAGAACACCTCATTGATTTCTTTCTGTGATAATGATGCTCTAATTACAAGTTACAACAATGTTCCAACCAACTAAATTTTGGATTACATGGCCTAACACGTTTTAGTGAACTTTTTCAGTCTTCATTTTGGCAACATGCACTTTAGTCTCTCTCTTGTCCCCACTAGGATCATCACACATACTTAAATTTTCTGTTTTCAAAAATGTTTTATTTCTCAATAATGCAATATAATAGGTTAAAATAATGCATGTATTGCAACGTATTATATGCACCCTTTGGAACGAGATTTTGATTCTATGATAAATATTAATGTACTTATATATAAATCTATGAAAACATATACGGAGTAATAGATCGAACGAATAAGAAATTTTTAAGCGTCTTACATCTTACATGAATACATGTATACAATAAGATTGTACGATTTTAGAAAACATTTTATTTTATAAAGCGGTATTGTAGTCTACTATATCATGTATAATGATTTTAATAAGATTGTCTTACTATACTTTATAATTTGAGGCCATTTTTCAGTGGGCTAGGTATGTGTTGTTTATTAAGCGCTTGTCTATTTAGATTTGGCCAATTAATTAACAATTATTTAAATTTATTTTGGATTTTAGTATTTTTCGCAGAAGAGAGAGGAAAAGTAAATAACTAAATAAACTTCTCGTTGTTGGCAATTTTTTTTTTTTTGATATTTATTGGATGGTTAACACACTATTTGACTATTATATCAAGCCACGTTATCTTATGATCTTATCCATTCTCCTAATTAGCATATTTCATTGTATTTAGTAATTTACTCTAACATTAGTAAATAAAAGTGAATTTACTATTTATTTTACTTATAAATACCTCTCATGTATTTATATAACAATTAGTCCACTTAAAAAAAAAATACGTTTTACTTTCTTATTTTCCTCCTCTGTTTCACGAGCTTCTTATATACTCCATAGTCTAAAGGTTAAGGTTAGACATGCTTTTACAATTTATTTATGAGATGGGAAAACTTGTTACATATTGATTTGATTTGATTAGTTTGTGAGTTGTATGCCCCTCTTTAAAATCGCCTAATACTATGAAAAATTGATTATTTGAAGAAAAACAAGAACTCACAGGTTTTGGTTTTCTAGGTTCAAAATATGAACCAGTTTTCTTTGTATTTCGCTTTCTGTGTGTTGTGTTCTGTGGCTGCGTTCCTCCTCTATGCAGCTTATATACAAAGGCTAGCATAAACTAACCTAGAGCCAGCTGTCCCATCAGACAAAATAACGGCTCATAATCATCCTAGGATCAATACAAAATCTGGTACCTAGGATCAAGTAAGACAAAAAACAATAAAAGCTATACAATATGTAATCTTTTACATGTGACTATCTACATGTGATTCATTGATGACATGGCAACTGATATGCACCCTCATATTCTCAATACCCCTCCCTCAAGTTGGAGCTGAGGAGACGATGCCCAACTTGAAAGACAAATGGTTGTGTTGTTGTTCACTGAGTGATTTAGTCATTAAGTCAGCCAACTGTAGGAAGGACTTAACATGAAGAACATTGAGTGTGCCATTTAGTAGATGATCTCTGACATAATGACAATCCACATTCAGGTGCTTCGTTCTCTCATGAAAAACTGGATTGTGAGCCAAGTGAATGGCTGACTTATTGTCACAAAATAGATCAATGGGTTTGGGAACGTCAAAACCAAGTTCTTCCAATAATCCATTCAACCAGACAATTTCACTTGTTGTGTGTGACATACATCTGTATTCTGCCTCTGTAGATGACTTTGAGGTGGTCTTTTGTTTCTTTGTTTTCCATGAGACTAAAGAGTCTCCCAGAAACACACAATACCCAATAAGGGATTTTGCACTGTATGCACAGCTTCCCCAGTCAGAATCACAATAAGAGGATATCTTAATTTCAGAATGTGCAGGATAATACAATCCCCAATCCATAGTACCAGCTAGGTACTTGATCACATGGATTGCAGCTTGTAAGTGTGGTTTTCTTGGCTCATGCATAAACTGACTAAGTTGCTGCACACTGTAAGAGATGTCTGGCCTTGTCAGGTTCAAGTATAGGAGTTTTCCAATGATTCTTCTGTACACTTCTGGATCTTCCAACACTTCTCCATGTTCAATGGAAAGTTTAACTCCTTTAGGAAAAGGAAACTTTGTAGGCTTGCAGTCTTGAGTTCCAGTTGACTTTAAGATATCAAGAATAAACTTTCTCTGATTTAACATTGTCCCTTTTGAGTTTCTGGCAACTTCAATGCCAAGAAAGTACCTCATTTCACCAAGATCTTTTATAGTGAAAGTGTCATCCAGCCACACTTTGAGTTTTGCTATTTCTGCTTCATCATTTCCAGTGACCAAAAGGTCATCCACATATACCAGCACAATGGTCTCTTTTCCATCCACAATCTTAGAAAACATTGAGTAGTCTCTTTTGCATTGTGTGTATCCATGCTCACAAAAGAATTTGGTCAATTCCAGATTCCATTGTCTTGAGGCTTGCTTCAACCCATATAAACTTCTCTTGAGCCTGCACACTTGCCCTTCCTTTCCACCTTTATAACCTTTTGGAGGCTTCATGTACACTTCTTCTTCCAAGTATCCATGCAAGAAGGCATTGTTGATGTCTAGTTGATGGATTTTCCAGTCAAGAGCAGTAGCAAGAGCAATCAAGGTTCTCACACTAGTGAACTTTGCCACTGGTGAAAAAGTATGTTTATAATCCTTGCCTTTTACTTGCTTGTCTCCCCTTGCAACCAACCTGGCCTTCAACTTGTCAATCTCTCCTTTCTGCAGAAACTTAATCTTGTACACCCACTTTGAATCTATGGCCTTCTTCCGTTCTGGAAGGTCTGTCATCTCCCAAGTGTCATTATCTTCTAGGGCCTTTAATTCCTCTTCCATTGCTTCAACCCATCCTTCATCCTTACATGCTTCACCATAGTGTGCTGGTTTAGTTACCTTCAGAACATTGTTTAAAGAAGCTAGATATTCCTCAGAATAATACTCTGAGTCTATCAGCCTTGCAACTATCATGTTGGCTGAATGCTGCTCCTTTCTTCTCCCAGGTATGTCTACAATGAAATCTCTGAATCTTCCAGGTATTCTTGCTTCTCTGGAGGATTTTCTTGTGAACACTTCAGTGTCTTGCTCAACATGAGTTGAATTTGGCTCAGCTTGTGGTTCTTCTTCTCCAACAACTTCTCCATTTTCTTCTTCTTCTTGTGTTCCCACTTGAACAGTTTCCTGTGCAATCACTTCAGTGAGTGTGTTAGTGAAATCATCATTTTCAGTTCCAGATACTGACAGATTCTGTCTTAAACAAGCGGTTTTTTCATGAAATGCCCTTGAGGTTTGCAAAAACGCACCAAATACCCTCGCGTCTTTTGAATCACATAATATACCCCTATTTTTTCCCAAGTTTGCACCAAATACCCCTAAACCGACTTTCCGTTAGTCCTCCGTTAAGTTGTGTTTATAATTCACAAAATACACCTATTTTGAAACTAAGTTGCACCAAATACCCAAACTGCTTTTAAACTGCAGAATTTAATTTCCACAAATCGTTCACCTAAATCAATTTAATCAACCTAAAAGTTAAACCTAAAACAGAAATATAAGTAATAATCAAATAAAATTGTGGAATAACAAGATTTATATAGCATTTAAGAGTGCTTTATTACATCCCCTGTTAGGAGCCTTTGAAAATCTTTATTCA